>NC_047052.1:22278122-22581152 GCF_011762595.2 Tursiops truncatus
TTGCATTTTGTCTTCTTATCAATTTAACAGTTTTTCATTGTCATTACAAATTTTATAGCAAAAAGTCTCCCTACATTTTTTTAAAATTTTATTGAATCATAGTTGATTTACAATGTTAATTTCTGCTGAACAGCAAAGTGATTCAGTTACACATATATATACATTCTTTTTCATATTCTTTTCCATTATGGTTTATCACAGGATATTGAATATAGTTCCCTGTGCTATACAGTAGGACTCTGTTTTTTTTTGTGTTTTTTTTTTTTTTTTTTTTTTTTTTTTTACAGCTTATGCATTTCCATTCTTCTTTGAGAAGTCTCCCCCAACCCTTAGCTTTTACATGTAGCCTCCAAGGTTTACTTCTAAAATTGCTATTCCATAATCCACCTGGAATTTATTTTGCATTATGATATGAAGTGGAAGTTTAACTTCATTTCATCCATTCACTTTTATAACTCCTTAGTTCACTATCTTTATATTTCTCCATTGTATTTGTGTTGACTTCTGTGCTGATTATTGTCTATTTCTCCTACTTGAATGTAATTATACTCATGAATGGGGACTTTTTTATCTTGATCATCACCATAAAATTTGACCTGCGCATAGAAAGGACCCCATAAATGTTTGTTAAATAAATTAATAAATACAGAAACTAATATCATTTGTTTTAATTCCTAAAGCAATACTCAGAATACATTTAATCTTTATAATTTTCTGTGGGAAGCAAACTTTATATTTTCATTTCATAAATGATGGAATTGAGGGATAAGAATATGAAACCACTTGTACTTGTTAGGTGAGTGGAAAAGCTAGATCTAGGATGCACAGCCTACGGATCATAATGTCTTCTGTCTTCTTCTGTGAAGAGGTCACTTCCCCTAGGTCTTTGTTACCTCAAATGAAGATAAGGAACGTGCTCCTAATTTCCTAAGCAAATAGTAAACCATTCCAGGGACCTCAAAATCACTGAATTCCATTGCTTCTAGAATAAGTTTCGAGTTTTCATCAAGTAGCCAGAGAGTAAATATTTCCATCTTCACATGAAAATTGAGGATCATGGAAAATACTCCTTAATATTGATCAGTTTAGCCTAGTGACTCTGCAGAGATTCTACAGATTTGCATGGATCTCTCCAGTTTCCCCAGTCAGTCAGTTTGCCAGTCTGAGTTTATTTTTATTACCCTGGAGTAAATGATCTTCTTGGTATCTACCTGAATTTTAGTGGGCTTGTTTGTTTGTACATAGATTAGTAGAAAAAACTAGCTTCCAATTACACTGGTATTTCCAGAAGTCCAAGTCCTAGGTGGATTTGTTTTAATTATATTTCAGACCCTTTGACACTCACAGGCACATAGAAGAAAATTTTATTCTGTTCATCTGTATCTTTAATTTGATTAATCAATTGATATCTTAGAAGTGGGACCCAAATTGTATATATCCATGATAATATCTCTGGAGAATTGATAGAGTTACCATCCGTGGGATACTTGCAACAGATTCAGCTTTTTCCTAATTCTACTCAGAGGTAGTTCTGAGTTTTGGTCTCATATCCTTTTTTGGTAAGTGTTGCTGTAGCCCTGAGACAAGGTTCTTAACTCTCTCACACTTTCCGCTAATATTCTACAATGGGTTTTTTTTGTTTTTTGTTTGCGGTACGCGGGCCTCTCACTGTTGTGGCCTCTCCCGTTGCGGAGCACAGGCTCCGGACGCGCAGGCTCAGCGGCCGTGGCTCACGGGCCTAGCCGCTCCGCGGCATGTGCGATCTTCCCGGACCAGGGCACGAACCCGTGTTCCCTGCATCGGCAGGTGGACTCTCAACCACTGCGCCACCAGGGAGGCCCTCTACAATGTTTAAATGGAACCATAGGTCCCAAATTCTCAAGACATACTGATCTGATTCCACATCCTCTTTGATTACCCACATTCAATCCATAAGGAAGGCTTATCAACTCCAGAACCTATACCCATATCTATATCTATACTTATGTGTACTTTCACATCTATATCTATATATCTTTATATACAACTACATCTATATCAATATAGATATTCATATGCATGCATATATTAAACTTTGTTTATATATTCAAAATCCATCCATTTTACTGTTTCCTGTTACCACCAAAGTGAGGACTGTATTTTATCCCACTAGAGTACCTGTAAAATGTCCCTTTCTATCTCTTCATTTTCTTGATGAAAATCCACATGCCAGTAATTTACTGTTGACCCAAAAGCCAAAATGACTTTGTTTTAAAGAAAATTCTGCCACATCTCAACTTACAACATTCCATGCCTTTTCACTGAACCAAGACTACTATATAAATTATTGACCCTGGCCTAAAAAGCCCCTTTCTGCTTACCCAGCATCACCTCTTTCTCCACTCTCCAACTTTAGTAGTTTTCTTCCTTTTCCTTGTTTAGTAGTATTCCATTGTCTAGACACATCAAAATTTACTTAGTCATTTATTTGCTTATTGATCAATATGGTTTCCATTTTTTACTGTTATGATTAAAGCTACAGGGAACATTCAGAAAAGAAGTCTGTGAGGACATACATTGGTTCTCTTGGGTAAATACCTAGAAATAGAATGCCTGGGTCATATGGTAAGCATATGGTTTAGTGTACATGAAGAGTCTGAGTACTTCAAGATTTATAGTACCATTTTGCATTCCCACCAGCAATATATCTGTTAGATATTATCCGATATATTATTAGATATATATCCTCAACATTTGGTGTCGTCACTTTTAAAAACTTTATTTGTTCAAAGGTGTGTAGGTAGATCTCATTGTAATGTTAATTTGCTTTTTTTCTGATGCCTACAAATATTGAATAGCTTTTCATATGTTTATTGGACATTTCAATACCTTGTTTTTAATATCTTTATTAGAGTAAAACTGCTTTACAGTACTGTGTTAGTTTCTGCTGTATAACAAAGTGAATCAGCTCTATGTACACATATATGCCCATATCCCCTCCCTCTTGCATCTCCCTCCCACCCTCCGTATCCCACCCCGATAGGTGGTCACAAACCACCGAGCTGATCTCCCTGTGCTATGCTGCTGCTTCCCACTAGCCATCTCTTTTACATTTGGTAGTATATATATGTCAGTGCCACTCTCTCATTGTATTTTGGAAGAGTTTGAGAAGGTTAGGTGTTAGCTCTTCTTTAAATGTTTGATAGAATTTGCCTGTGAAGCCATCTGGTCCTGGGCTTTTGTTTGTTGGAAGGTTTTTAATCACAGTTTCAATTTCAGTGCTTGTGATTGGTCTGTTCATATTTTCTATTTCTTCCTGGTCCAGTCTCGGAAGGTTGTGCATTTCTAAGAATTTGTCCATTTCTTCCAGATTGTCCATTTTATTGGCATATAGTTGCTTGTAGTAATCTCTCATGATCCTTTGTATTTCTGCAGTGTCAGTTGTTACTTCTCCTTTTTCATTTCTAAGTCGACTTTACTGATTTGAGTCTTCTCCCTTTTTGATGAGTCTGGCTAATGGTTTATCAATTTTATCTTCTCAAAGAACCAGCTTTTAGTTTTATTGATCTTTGCAATCATTTCCTTCATTTCTTTTTCCTTTATTTCTGATCTGATCTTTGTGATTTCTTTCCTTTTCCTAACTTTAAGGTTTTTTTGTTTTTTCTTTCTCTAGTTGCTTTAAGTGTAAGGTTAGGTTCTTTATTTGAGATTTTTTTTGTTTCTTGAGGTAGGATTGTATTGCTATAAACTTCCTTCTTAGAACTGCTTTTGGTGTATCCCATAGGTTTTGGGTTGTCGTGTTTTCATTGTCATTTGTTTACAGGTTTTTTTGATTTCCTCTTTGATTTCTTCAGTGATCTCCTGGTTATTAAGTAGTGTGTTGTTTAGCCTCCATGTGTTTGTATCTTTTACAATTTTTTTCCTGTAATTGATATCTAGTCTCATAGTGTTGTGGTTGGAAAAGATACTTCATACCATTTCAATTTTCTTAAATTTACCAAGGCTTGATTTGTGACCCAAGATATGCTCTATCCTGGAGAATGTTCCATGAGCACTTGAGAAGAATGTGTATTCTGTTGTTTTTGGATGGAATGTCCTATAAATATCAATTAAGTCCATCTTGTTTAATATATCATTTAAAGCTTGTGTTTCCTTATTTTCATTTTGGATGATCTGTCCATTGGTGAAAGTGAGGTGTTAAAGTTCCCTACTATGAATGTGTTACTGTAGATCTCCCCTTTATGGCTGTTAGTATTTGCCTCATGTATTGAGGTGCTCCTACGTTGGGTGCATAAATATTTACAATTGTTATATATTCTTGGATTGATCCCTTGATCATTATGTAGTGTTCTTCTTTGTCTCTTGTAATAATCTTTGTTTTAAAGCCTATTTTGTCTGATATGAGAATTGCTACTCCAGCTTTTTTTGATTTCCATTTGCATGGAATATCTGTTTCCATCCCCTCACTTTCAGGCTGTATGTGTCTCTAGGTCTGAGGTGGGTCTCTTGTAGACAGCATATTTACCGGTCTAATTTTTGTATCCATTCAGCCAGTCTATGTCTTTTGGTTGGAGCATTTAATCCATGTACATTTAAGGTAATTATCTATATGTATGTTCCTATTACCATTTTCTTAATTGTTTTGGGTTCGTTATTGTAGGTCTTTCCCTTCTCTTGTGTTTCCTGTCTAGAGAAGTTCCTTTAGCATTTGTTGTAAAGTTGGTTTGGTGGTGCTGAATTCTCCTAACTTTTGCTTGTCTGTAAAGGTTTTAATTTCTCTGTGAAATCTGAATGAGATCCTTGCTGGGTAGAGTAATCTTGGTTGTAGGTTTTTCTCCTACATCACTTTAAATATGTCCTGTCACTCCCTTCTGGCTTGCAGAGATTCTGCTGAAAGGTCAGCTGTTAACCTTATGGGGATTCCCTTGTGTGTCATTTGTTGCTTTTCCCTTGCTGCTTTTAATATTTTTTCTTTGTATTTAATTTTTGATAGTTTGATTAATATGTGTCTTGGCATGTTTCTCCTTGGATTTATCCTGTATGGGACTCTCTGTGCTTCCTGGACTTGATTAACTATTTCCTTTCCCATATTAGGGAAGTTTTCAACTACAATCTCTTCAAATATTTTCTCAGTCCCTTTCTTTTCTCTTCTTCTGGAACCCCTATAATTCGAATGTTGGTGCATTTAATGTTGTCCCAGTCCCAGAGGTCTCTGAGACTGTCCTCAATTCTTTTCATTCTTTTTTCTTTATTCTGCTCTGCAGTAGTTATTTCCACTATTTTATCTTCTAAATCACTTATCCATTCTTCTGCCTCAGTTATTCTGCTATTGATCCCTTCTAGAGAATTTTTAATTTCATTTATTGTGTTGTTCATCATTCTTTGTTTGGTCTTTAGTTCTTCTAGGTCCTTGTTAAATGTTTCTTGCATTTTGTCTATTGTATTTCCAAGATTTTAGATTATCTTTATTCTCATTATTCTGAATTCTTTTTCAGGTAGACTGCCTATTAGTCAGAATCCCACCTTTCAGGTCTGGTGGGTTTTTACGTTGCTCCTTCATCTGCTGTGTGTTTCTCTGTCTTCTCATTTTGCTTAACTTACTGTGTTTGGGGTCTCCTTTTTGCAGGCTGCAGGTTCGTAGTTCCCGTTGTTTTTGGTGTCTGTCCCCAGTGGCTAAGGTTGGTTCAGTGGGTTGTGGAGGGGACTGGTGCCTGTGTTCTGGTGGATGAGGCTGGATCTTGTCTTTATGGTGAGCAGGACCATATCCTGTGGTGTGTTTTGCGGTTTCTCTGAACTTATTATGATTTTAGGCAGCCTCTCTGCTAATGGGTGGGCTTCTGTTCCTGTCTTGCTGGTTGTTTAGCATGGGGTGTCCAGCACTGGAGCTGCCGGTTGTTGAGTGGAGCTGGGTGTTAACATTGAGACAGAGGTCTCTGGGAGAGCTCTCACCGTTTGATATTACGTGGGGCTGAGAGGTCTCTCGTGGTCCAATGTCCTGAACTTGGCTCTCCCACCTCAGAGGCTCAGGTCTGACAGCTGGCTGGAGGACCAAGAGCCTGTCAGCCACAAGGCTCAGAAGAAAAGGAAGAAAAAAAAGAGGGAAAATATGAACTAATAAAATAATTAAAATAAAAAATAATAAAATATTATTAAAATAATAGAATAAGAAAAGTAATTTAAAAAAGAAGAGAGCAACCAAACCAATAAACAAATCCACCAATGATAACAAGCACTAAAAACTATACTAAGATAAACAAAAAAATCAGAAACTAGTCTGTTGCATACAGCAAACCCCAAGTCTACAGTTGCTCCCAAAGTCCACCACCTCAAATTTGGGATGATTCGTTGTCTGTTCAGGTATTCCAGAGATGCAGGGTACATCAAGTTGATTGTGGAGATTTAATCCTCTGCTCCTGAGGCTGCTGGGAGAGATGTCCCTTTCTCTTCTTTGTTCACACAGTTCCTGGGGTTCAGCTTTGGATTTGGCCCCACCTCTGCATGTAGGTCGCCTGAGGGCATCTGTTCTTCGCTCAGACAGGATGGGGTTAAAGGAGCACCTGATCAGGGGGGCTCTGGCTCACTCAGGCCGGGGGGAGGAAGGGGTATGGAATGCGGGGCGAGCCTGCAGCAGCAGAGCCCAGCATGACGTTGCAACAGCCTGAGGCATGCCATGTGTTTTCCCAGGGAAGTTGTCCCTGGATCCCAGGACCCTGGCAGCGGTGGGTTGCACAGGCTCCCAGAGGGGAGGTGTGGATAGTGACCTGTGCTTGCACACAGGATTCTTGGTGGCTGCAACAGCAGCCTTAGCGTTTCATGCCCGTCTTTGGTATCCACACTGATAGCCGCAGCTCGTGCCCATCTCTGGAGCTCATTTAGGCGGTGCTCTGAATCCCCTCTCCTCGTGCACCCAGAAACAACTGTCTCTTGACTCTTAGGCAGGTCTAGACTTTTTCCTGGACTCCATCCCAGCTAACTCTGGTGGACCAGTCACCTTCAGTCTGTGTTCATGCAACCAACCCCAGTCCTCTCTCTGGGATCTGACCTCTGAAGCACAAGCCTCAGCTCCCAGCCCCTGCCCACCCCAGCGGGTGAGCAGACAAGTCTCTTGGGTTGGTGAGTGCTGGTTGGCACTGATCCTCTGTGCGGGAATCTCTCCACTTTTCCCTCTGCACCCCTGTTGCTGCCCTCTCCTCCGTGCCTCTGAATCTTCCCCCCACCTTCTCCACCAGGGAAGGGACTTCCTAGTGTGTGGAAACCTTTCCTCCTTCACAGCTCCCTCCCCAAGGTGCAGGTCTCATCCCTATTCTTTTGTCTCTGTTTTTTCTTTTTTTCTTTTGCCCTACCCAGTTACGTGGTGATTTTCTTGACTTTTGGGAAGTCTGAGGTCTTCTGCCAGCTTTCAGTAGGTGTTCTGTAGGAACTGTTCACATGTAGATGTATTTTTGATGTATTTGTGGGGAAGAAGGTCATCTCCACATCTTACTCCTCTGCCATCTTGAAGGTCCTCCTCTCAATATCTTCTTGTGTGAAGTGTCTACTCAAACTCTTGGCCTGTTTTTATTATGTTTTGTTTCCTTATTTTTAAATTGCAAGAATTCTTAATATATTCTGAACACAAGCCATTGTTAGTTAAATGTGTTACAAATATTTTCTCCCATAGTTCAGTGTTTGATTTTATCCATGATGCCATGATAAGAGCCAAATATTTCAATTTTGATGAATTTCTATTGATTTTTTTTTCCTTTTATGGTATATACTTTAAGTTTCCTATGTAGAAAATCTTGGCCTATCCCAATTTCATAAGCATAATGTCTATGGCAACTTCCAGAAGTTTTACAGTTTTAGCTTTTATGTCTAGGTCTTTGTTTCATTTTAAGGTAATTGTTGCATATGAGATAAGATAAGGATTGAAGACCAATTTTTTTTCTAATTTTATATCAAAAATGAATTTGAAATAAAGATTTATTCAGAAATTTATTTATTTATCCTTTTAGAGTAATTGACTCTAAATTGGTTGAAGTGTCTTTTGTGTAAAGTGAAGAACACCTGTACAGACTGGTTTGGAGAGGGGAGAAGTGCCAGTGGACTTAGGGAGGCAGGTTTGTGCCCCCACAGACCAGAGGACTGGATGGGAGCATTTCTTTCAGCCCAGTCTTCCACTTCTTTTTTGGCAAGGAAGAAGAAGATTGCACAAAGCTTACTTTAAAAATTCAAATTTCAGGGAATTTTTTATATGAAAAAAGTCATTATTTGCCTGTGTATTATGTGTGTTGCTGTGTGTTACTTTGTATAGATTCAAGTCTCCATCTTGAATGGACAATTCTTATGTCTGAAGAATTTTTTTTTTCTCAAAAATTACTATTTACTCTAGTGAAAATCTGGCTAAAATTTTTCTCAATTATTTTTTTCAGAATAATCTTGATTTTCACTTCATTTTTGACAGATATTTTCTCTGGGCTAACTCTAGTTGGGTTTTTGCTTTCCCTCTCTCAACTTTAAAAATTGTATCAATTATTCTCTGGCTTGTATAGTTTCACAAAAGAAAACTACAGTCATTCTTATCTTTGTTCCTTTGTCTTTAATGAGGCATTTCTTTTCAGTCAAGTGTAAAAAAAAATTTCCCTTTATTACTGCTTGTCAGCAGTTTGATTAGAATATACCTTGGTGTGGTCTCATTATGTTTTGTTTGGATTTTGTTTATTGAATTTTTGGATGTACAGCTTTCATCATATTTACAAAATTTTCATCCACTATATTTTGAACACTTGTTTTTCCATGGATCATTATTAGTGCTCTTCCTTTTTTAGTATTTAGTCTCCCCCCAACCCCCACCCCATGCTTATATCTGAGTTGTTTCTATCCCTCTATCTTTAAGTTTACTGATATTTTCTTCCAGAATGTCTTCCTGCTGATTATCCCATCCAGTGAATAATTAAATTACAGATATTATATTTTTTTTTTGTAGATATATCATTTGGTTCTTTCATATTTTCCATTTCTCTCATTATTTTGTACATGTTTTACTTTAATCCTTGGGCATAATAAAATCAGGTGTACTTGTCTGTAAATTTCATCACCTCTGTCATTTCTGTGTCTGTTTTTAGTGATCATTTAAAAAAAAATTTGGTTCACATTTTCTTAATGTCACGCCTCACAAATTTTGAGTGGATCTTTGATGTTGTGAATGTTATGTTCATGAGTGTCTGAATTTTGCTATTCTCCTTTAAAGAATTATGAGCTTTATTATGGCAGTATTAATTCACTCATCTATTAGCTTTGGTTTGTTGAGACTTGTTTTAGGCAATTTTTAAGAGTACCTATTACTTTAGGAATTGTTTAGCCCTACGAAACTTGTGGGCCTTTTAGGGTTTCTACTGAATGCCCAAGTGATAAATGAAAAATCTATGAATAGTCAGAGCTAGAAGGTCTGCCTACCTAGTGTGATTTCTGAGAAGTATTCTGTTTACAGCACACTCATCATTCTTTGCAAGGCCTCCTGGAATTTTACTCCATATGTACCCTCCTGGTTTGGAAACTGGAATGGGCCTCTAGGAAGAAAACTAGGTCCACAGCAGAGTCCACCACATTTATTTCTTTTCTCTCAGAGGTAACATTTCTGTGCTACCTGCTATCCAACATCTGAAAATAACTATTACATATATGTTGTCTGGCCTTCTATTTGCTAATGGTGGGAAGGTGTAATGGGTTGAACTGTGCCTCCCCCAAATTTATATGTTTAAGTACTAACCCCCAGTACCTTAGTATGTGACTGTATCGGAGAGAGGACCTTTAAGGAGGTGATTAACGTAAAATGAGACCATAAATGTAGACCTTAATCCATTATGACTGGTGTTCTTATAAGAAGAGAGAATTAGGACACATATGCACACAGACCAAAGGACAACCATGTGAGGACACAGTAAGAAGGTAGCCATCTCCAAATCAAGGGGAGAAGCCCCAGAAGAAAACAAATCTGGCTATACTTTGATCTTGGGCTTTGATCTTGGACTTCTACACTTTGATCTTGGAGCTCTAGTCTCCAGAACTGTGAGAAATACATTTCTGTTATTTAAGCCACTCAGTCTGTGGTATTTTGTTACGGTAGCCCTATCAAACTAATGCAGAAGGTTAAGTCAGATTTTCATTACTCCATTCTTTCCAAAAAAAAAAAGGGGCCTTAACATCATTATAAACTGCCCAATATCATTTAAATTATATTTTAAAACTCAAATATTCTGCATATCACTTAGATGGCATTTACAAGATTTATTTGAGGAAACACAAATGTTGTAACTATTAAATAGTGTAATATAAATTGGATCTTGTTCAGTCTTTTTTATTTGAGTGATTCACAATATCTTATTATACAATGTAGCCTTGTTTCAGTAAATCAGCGAGGTAAAAGCACGTAGCCTTTCCTTTCTCTAGCACTGAACACTACAGCAACTGTTATGCATTTTGTAAATGAACACTTTTTCTATGAAAAGAAAAGGGGCAGCAATTTCCTGTATATCTATTGAATCCTAAGGACCATACACGTTATTGTTGTATATTATTTACTTTTTAATATACACAACACTAATTTTCACTGTGCCCATTTGCTAGAGGAGGTAAAAGAGATCAGATGAGTTGTTTGAATGTACTAGTAAATGAAAGAACTAAGATTCTTACCAGTTACCTTCTTGCTTCTGAGAGCTCTTGGTCTTTTTCCCACATCAATCAGGATAGTATCATTTTGCATAAGGTTGCTGTTCTTTCCCCATACGAGCGTGCCTAGTAGGATGTGTAGGAATTTTTGTTTGTACGTTTATGCTAAGAATGATCAAAACTTGTTTTAACAAATGCTTTTGTAAGCCTTTGCAAATTAACTAATGAGTATAAGATTTTGCTAAGAAAACTCTTTGTGTACTTCAAAATATTTTTTGTTTTGATTTGTAATATACATGGAAAAGCTTGGCAGATGGATATTGCAGAAATGAACTGTACACACATATCCACTGTTACTCTTGATATTCCTGAATAGATTCCTGAATAGATTCCTGAATAGATTATTAGGTGCAGGCATTTTACCATAGTTGCACTGTGAATCTGTAAAACATTAAAAAAATTAATGAGTATTAATTTTATGAAATTAATATGAAATTCTATTCATAGAGTAACATTAATAATAAACTCTGTGTTACCTGGACTGTTAGATAGATACTTTGAATGAATGCTTTGCTTTGGAAATACATATGTTGTGCTCAAGCTGAATCAGATTTAGCTTTTGTTCAACAGATGGACAAGCTCTTTCATAATGTTAATACTTGCTCAGAATTCTCACTGACTGCTGTCATCTCAAGTCTTCTTTGATTCTCTGAAGAATACATGTGCCCAAACTTAGCATTTATCTGACTCTGCAAGGAGTGAAATGGATTGCAGGAGAATTTAATGGTATTTTTATTGGAGAAGATAAATCTGTTATCATCAATGCACAAATTTTCCTGACTGCAAAATCATTTCACAAAAATGGCATCTTCACAAAGCCAGTGTGCATATAGAGAGGCCAAAATAGAGTTATCATAAATGATGTCACTAGGGCAAGTCATGAATGCCCCCAAATGACATAAGCAATACTCAGATAATCTTGATGACACACTGATTATAAAGGGCTGAATAGAGTTAGCAATGTATGCATTAAGACATAAACTCCTAAAATATTAGAACATGTTATATCATGATATAAGGGAATGTGTTAAGATTGAGTAGACATCATAATGCTATGTCCCTCTGTCCAAAATACCATTATACATGTTTCACAAACACTTAATGAATGAGTCTTCACTTCCTTCAAGGAGTAAATGGAAATTAAATCAACAGCAGCTTGTAATTAGATAGTTTGTGTCAATACCAAATGTTTCAATAACTAGTTGAATGATCTTTGGCATAATGCTGAACTTCATGTCATGAGCTTATTTTCTTATCTATAAAATGATTTTTTGTTTTCATTCAAAACATCAGTTTTTCAAGAAAATATTGTATGTTCAACTGGGAGAACTCTAGTTAATGTACTGCCCTTTTAGAGAGTCACAGGAATCCTTAATATATTAAAGGCTCTAAAAATTCTGATGGTAAAGACATGTTGCATGTTAAGTAAAATTTTTTAGAACTTATATAACAAAGAGATCAATTTTTATCTACCTTCTATAATACCTATTAATGATCCACTAAATGCATCACAGTCAAAGAGGAACAATTTGCCAAGGCTCTTTCCAGGTAATGTATTCTGAGATACTCTTATTTCCCACATGATTCAGTATGTTACCGGACTCCATTTGGTTGTTCAATAAATGAAAGAAATTATTTCCTTCCTAATCTTCACTGGTGAATATTTCTAATAGCTTTGCAAAGTGGTTGGTGTTTTAGACTTTGAGCTCCATTCTTTGGAAACTAAGGCCAAAAATAAATAAAATTCTCAAAATGGCTCATAGAAAAAAGTGTAAAATGCAAAACTATAAAACTCCTAGAAGATAGCACAGGAGAAAATTCAGATGACCTTTGGTTTGGTGATGAGTTTTTAGATATAACACCAAAGGGGGTGAAAGAAATAATTGATAAGTTGGACTTCACTAAAAATTAATTGTTATAAAAAAGATATTGTCAAAGGAATTAGAAGACCTCCCACAGACTAAGAGAAAATATTTGCAGAAGACATTTGATAAAGGGCTGTTATCTAAAATATACCCAGAACTCTTAAAACTTAATAATAGATTTTTGTACTAGCTGGTATGGATAGGCAGCTACAATAAAAGAAGGAAATGTAACATTTAAAAAGAAACTTGATAAGAAAACAATTCAATTAAAAAATGAGCAAAATATCTGACAATCTCACCATAGAAGATATACAGGTGACAAGCATTTGAAAAGATGCTCAACATTATATATAATTAGAGAATTTCAAAGTAAAACAAAAATTAGATACTACTACACACCTATTAGATGGCTGAAATTCAAAACACTGACAATACTAAATGCTGACAAGGATGTGGAACAACATGAATCCTCATTGAATACAAAATTCCCACCAGCCACTTTGGAAGACAGTTGGTGGTTCTTGGAGAACTAAATATAATCTTACCATAGTATTCAGCAATCATGCCCATTGAACTTTGACAAATGAGTTGAAAACTATGTCCACACAAAACCTGTACACAGATGTTTGTAGCAGTTTTGTTCATAATTCCCAAAATTTAGAAGGAATGAAGATGTCCTTCAGTAGGTTAAGGGAAGTTAAGTAAACAAACAAAAAACTATGGTGTATCCAGACAATGTAACATTATTCAGTGCTAAGAAGAAATGAGCTATCATGCCATGAAAAGAGATAGAGGAATCTTAAATGTATATTACTCAATGAAAAAGCTAATCTGAAAAGATGACATACTCTTATGATTACAACTACATGACATTCTGGAAAAGGCAAAACTGTGGAGACAGTAAAAATATCAGTAGTTGTCAGTGTATTTAGAGAGGAATGGATGAATAGGTGGAGCACAGGGGATATTTAAGGCAGTGAAACTATTCTGTATGATGCTATAATGGTAGACACATGGCGTTATACATTTGTGAAAACCCACAGAACATACAACACAGAGTGAAGTCTAATGTGAACTACAGACTTTGGGTGATAATGATGTGTCAATGTTGGTTCATCAATTGTAACACATGTACCACTCTGACCTAGGATGTTGATGGTGAGGAGACTATGTGAGGGGAGGGAGCATATGCAAACTCTGTATTCTCTGCTCAGCTTATTTGTGAAACTAAAACTGTTCCAGAAAAATAAAAACTGACTAAATACATTTCTAATAAGGACAACTCCTATTATCAAAAGACTAAAACAAATCAAGTATTCTTCCAATACCACCCAAATTGACAAAAAGATGATTTTAGGTCTATTAAAAGTATAAATGCAATAAAGTTAAGCATTATCTATGCCTGATATGAGAAAAAAGAGGCCTCAACTTCCCTCCACCATTATCAAATTAAATCATCTCTGATTTATTCCATCTTCCAACCTGATCATAGTGTGGCATTAAGCCTCAGCTTTCTCATCTGTGAAATGAGGAGTTTGGAGTAAAGATAACTGAAGGTACTCTCAGCTCCTTCATTGTGTTTCACTGTGAATTGTCTTCAATCTTAGTAGCCTAACAAATTTACGTAAAACTTTTGAATTCCTACCATAATGACTTGTAGAATATATGTAAGTATATAAGAATCAAGGGATTGCTATAATTTCAGTAAATGATTTTGGCACAGATCTTAACTTTCCTTAAATGATGACAACTGAAGGGACTTAGAGATCTTACCTATTCGATTTCAGTAGCCTCAGTTAAGAACTACACTCAGCAGTCACAGTTAAAGCCATTTCTACCTACTTAGTTACAGATTAGCTGGCAGACCTATACAAATTCTATAAATTTGGTATTAAGAGAACCATTTTATAGATGAAAGAACTCTGTCAGAGTATTTAAGTAACTTGACCAAAATCATTCATCGAGAAAGGGAAGAAATGACAACTAATCCAGTCAACATTTACTGTGAAAGTGTGTGAACTTCAAGTACAACATGCTGTATCCAAACTATAAACCAGTATAATTTATGTGTCAATATGTCAGAGATACCAATGTGTATACCCTAAATAGCGTTTTGAAGACACTATTTTACTAATACTTTTTCAAATTCATCTTAGGCCATTCTATATTTTAGAATCAAGCTAGAGCCACTGAGATACATTCTCATTATATTTTAGTTGTACTGATTTTACATATAATTTAATCATCTTATTAGTGGGCAACTGTAATATATTACATAGTGGTCCAAACACTGAGAAGAAAATAAGACATTAACAATGGTTCTTGGCTATTTCTAAAAAATAAGCTGTTCCCATATCTTTGGATGATTTGCTATCATCCAGGAGATTCAAAAGGTCATATGTAAGTTTTGGAAAGAAAACTCAAGGTAGCCTTGAAAAAACTGTTTTGATTTGAGAGCCACATCAGTGATCTCGGTGTTACCTAATATATAAAATCCTAAGCATATATTTTCTCATTTTGTATGACCCTATACAATTAGAAACATGAATACCCATGTTATTGGTGAGAAAATTGTTGTTCAAAAGGATTAAGTAGATGACCCTTGTCACAGAATCAGGATAAGATCACATTTCTAGTTTTTTGGTCTGCCAACTAAACAGTCAACCCCAAACTATTTCATGCAAACAGTTCACATTCCTGCAAGTTAAAACATCAAAAATCTTGCATATTGTCCAGCTAGATTCAAGGCATCTACTGACTTAAATGGTATATGATTCTTCAAAACATTTTAAACATACATATATACATCTCTTTGTATCCAATCCAAATGTTTTGTGTTACACATGGTTTCACCTTTTAGGTAAACTTTTTTTTTTTTTTTTGTGATATGCGGGCCTCTCACTGCCGTGGCCTCTCACATTGCGGAGCACAGGCTCCGGACGCGCAGGCCCAGTGGCCATGGATCACGGGCCCAGCCGCTCCGTGGCATGTGGGATCCTCCCAGACCGGGACACGAACCCGTGTTCCCTGCATCGGCAGGCGGACTCCCAACCACTGCGCCACCAGGGAAGCCCCTTAGGTAAACTTTTGAAGTACAATTTAACATAAAGCGCACAAGTTTTAGTGTACAACTTGGTAAATTCTCACAAAAAGAAAAAGAATAATCCATGTAACCACACTCTGATCAAGGTAATAAACATAACAGAACTCAAGATACCCACCTGATAGGCATGATACAAGATACAGTCTTTTGTGTCTAGATTCTTTCATTCAACCTTATGTTTGGGAGATTTTTTTGATATAATTACATACAGTTTTAGTTTGTGCATTCCATAGCTGTATATTTTTAATTGTATGAATATATCACCATTTATACTCTTGATAGACATCTAGGTTGTTTCCAGATAGGGGCTACTATGAATACTGCTGCTATAACAATACTTATATATGTCTTTGTGGTACATATGTAGGCATTTCTCTTGTTTATATATGTAGGAGCCAGTTTGCTGGATCTCATGATATATTTGGTTTAACAGATAATCTCAAACATGTCTCTAAAGAGCTTGTTCCAGTATGGGAGTTTGCTGCTTCATCTTCTTGCACACTTGGAATTATCATATAATTTCAGTCATACCAGTGGCTTGTAATACAATTTTATTGTGGTTTTTATTTGAATTTTTC
The DNA here is from genome assembly GCF_011762595.2 of Tursiops truncatus. Lineage (NCBI taxonomy): Eukaryota > Metazoa > Chordata > Mammalia > Artiodactyla > Delphinidae > Tursiops > Tursiops truncatus. The sequence goes on from NC_047052.1 coordinate 22,294,355, forward strand.
TGTTGGCTGGTGGCATTAAGCAACTTTTCACATATTTGCTAAACATTTGGGAATACAGTTTTTGTGAAATTTCTTTTCAAGGACTTACCAATTTTCTCTCTCCTTCCCCTTCCTTCCTCCCTCCCTCCCTCCTTTCTTCTTTTTTTCTTTGTCTTTTTTCAGTTGGGTTGTATGTCTTTATTATACATTTGTGAGAGTTCCATATATATTCTACATATGAGTCCATGGCCAAATATGTGTTTTGCAAATGTCTTTTATTTCTTGGTGGCTTTCATTTTCATTCTCTAAAGATGTCTTTTTTTTTTTTTTTTTTTTTTTTTTTTTTTTTTTTTTTTTGTGGTACGCGGGCCTCTCTCTGCTGTGGCCTCTCCCGTTGCGGAGCACAGGCTCCAGACGCGCAGGCTCAGCGGCCATGGCTCACAGGCCCAACCCCTCCGCGGCATGTGGAATCTTCCCGGACCGGGGCACGAACCCGTGTCCCCTGCATTGGCAGGCGGACTCTCAACCAGTGCGCCACCGGGGAAGCCCTAAAGATGTCTTTTGATAAAAGTTGAAATTTTTACTTTTTATGTAGTTCAGTAAAGGAAACATTGTTTTATGGTTAGCATTATGTGTGTTAGCACTTTTTTCATTCCCAAGCCGTAAGTTGATTATGCTATATGTTGCATTCTAACATCTTTATTTTTCCACCTTTCACATTTAGATTTATTATCCATCAGTGATTTATTTTGTTTATGATGAGAGGTAAGAGTATAAATTTTTCCGCTATGAATATACAAGTGCATGTTTACTATTTATTTAAAAGACATGCGTTTTTTTGGTACCCTGAATGGTACTTTTGTCATAAATCATGCTACTTTACATGTGTGGGTCTGCTTCTGTTATTTTTTTTTTAGATTTTTTAAAATTTATAATTATTATTTTGGCTGTGTTGGGTCTTTGTTGCTGCACGTGGGCTTTCTCTAGTTGTGGCAAGCAGCGGTTACTCTTTGTTGCTGTGCGTGGGTTTCTCATTGCGGTGGCTTCTCTTGTTGCGGGGCACAGGTTTCTCATTGCGCTGGCTTCTCTTGTTGCAGAGCACGGGCTCTAGGCGCACAGGCTTCAGTAGTTGCAGCAAGCGGGCTCAGTAGTTGTGGCATGCAGGCTCAATAGTTGTGGTGCACAGGCTTAGTTGCTCCATGGCATGTGGGATCTTCCCAGACCAGGGATTGAACCCTGTCCCCTGAATTGGCAGGCAGATTCTTAACCACTGTGCCACCAGGGAAGTCCTGCTGTTAATTTTTGTTTTAATATTTTACTTTTTAAGAGCAGTTTTAGGTTTACATGTTGGTCTAAAGTCAGACAAATAAAATATGGAATAATTTAACACCACTGACTCTTTAGTGTTCTTCGTATTATTTTAATATCTGGTAGCTCAAGACATTCAATTATGTTGTTCCTTTAGAGGATCTTGATGTTATCAATTTTATTCACATATAGAATATAAAACAACTAATAAATTAAAAGCAAAAAGACAAAATGAAACAAATTTAAAATTTTTTAAAATATTTATTTATTTGGCTGTGCTGGGTTTTCATTGCTGCATGCAGGATCTTTAGTTGCAGCATGTGGGATCTTTTAGTTGCAGCATGCGGGATCCTTTAGTTGTGGCATGCAAACTCTTAGTTGTGGCATGTGGGATCTAATTCCCTGACCGGGGATCGAACCCGGGCCCCATGCATTGGGAGCACAGAGTCTTAGCCACTGGACCACCAGGGAAGTTCATTTTATTTTCTAAGAGTTTTTTGCTAGTGTACATAAATGCAGTATAGTCTTGCATATATCTTGCAGTGCCTAAATTCACACATTAATATTAACATGTTTTATGATCTTAAAAAAGTTTTCATATAAACAATCATGGAAATTTTAATTTCTCCCTTTCCCATCTTTGTATATGTATATATATTTTTTGCCTTCATTTTTCTTGTGTATTATATTGGCTAGATCCTGTCTAAGTCTGTTGGGACTGCTATAACAAAATACCAGAACACTTTGCAGTGTTCTAGATATATCAGTTACGTTAACTTTATTAATCATTTTGCTAAACTATTTAATGTCCTTCAAATTTTTATCTAATTATTCTAGCAAATCTTCATAGACATATATTTACCTAAGACTGTGGATTTTTCTGTGAATTTTAGCTTAGCAAGTATTTGCTTCATATATTTTAAATTATGGTCTTAGATAAATACAATTTAGGATTATTATATGTGCCTAGTAAGTTTATCCTTTTAACGTTTTGAAATGCCCCTCTGCACATCCTGCAATGCTACTTATCTTAAAGGCTACTCTGTCTAATATTAGTAATGCTATATAGGTTTTCATTAGTGTCTGCATTACATATCTTTTTTCAATTGGGTTCAAACTTTGTATTTTTTTTTAATTGGAGTATAATTGCTTTACAATGTTGTGTTAGTTTCTGCTGTACAATGAAGTGAATCAGCCATATGTATACATATATCCCCTCCCTCTCGGACCTCCTTCCCACCACCCCCCATCCCACCCATCTAGTCATCACAGCTTAGCTCCCTGTGCTATACCACAGGTTCCCACTAGCTATCTATTGTACACATGGTAGTGTATTTGTGGCAAACCTAATCTCCCAATTCATCCCACCTTCCCCTTCCCCTTCATGTCGACACGTCTGTTCTCTATGTCTGTGTCTCTATTCCTGCCCTGCAAATAGGTTCATCTGTACCATTTTTCTAGATTCCATGTATATGTGTTAATATATGATATTTGTTTTCCCCTTTCTGACTTACTTCACTCTGTATGACAGACTCTAGGTCCATCCACGTCTCTACAAATGACCCAATTTCATTCCTTTTCATGGCTGAGTAATATTCCATTGTATATATGTACCACATCTTCTTTATCCATTCATCTGTTGTTGGACATTTAGGTTGTTTCCGTGTCCTGGCTATTGTAAACAGTGCTGCAATGAACACTGGGCTACATGTGTCCTTTTGAATTATGGTTTTCTCTGGGTATATGCCCAGGAGTATATATATGGGTATGTATGGAATTTTACTCAATCCAATTTGGATTTCTTTTATTTTTTTCCTTTTCTTGTTTGATTGCAATGGCTAGGACTTCCAATATTATGTTGAATAACATTGGTGAGAGTGAGCATACTTGTTTTGTCCCTGATTTTAGAGGAAATGATTTCAGCTTTCACAGTTGAGTATGATATTAGCTGTGGGTTTGTCGTATATGGTCTTCATTATGTTGAAGTATATTCCCTCTATACCCATTTTGTTGAGAAGTTTTATCATAAATGGATGTTGAATATTGTTAAAAGTTTTTTCTGCATCTATTGGGATGATCATATGATTTTTATCCTTCAGTTTATGTGGTATACCAAATTGATTGACTTTCAGATATTGAACCATCCTTGCATCCCTTGAATAAATACCACTTGATCACAGTGTATGATCCTTCTAATGTATTGGGTTTGTGTTTTTTTTAAGATTTTTTTTTTAATTGATTTTTGGCTGCATCAGGCCTTAGTTGCAGTATGTGGAATCTTTGTTGAGGCCTGCGGGATCTTTCATTGCAACACATGGGCTCTTCGTTGTGGTGCATGGGCTTCTTTCTAGTTGTGGTGTGCCAGTTTTTTCTCTTCTCTAGTTGTGGCGCACAGGCTCCAGGGTGTGTGGGCTCTGTAGTTGTGGCGTGTGGGTTCCACAGCACATGGGCTCTGTTTTGCGGCACACAGGCTCTAGTTGAGGTATTCAGAGCTTACTAGTTGTGATGTGCAGGCTTAGTTGCCCCATGGTACGTGGGATCTTCATTCCCTGACCAGGGATTGAACCCACGTCTCCTACATAGTAAGGAGGATTCTTTACCACTGGACTACCAGGGAAGTGCCCCCTTCTAATGAATTGTTGAATTCAGTTCACTAACATTTTGTTAAGGATTTTGGCCTGTATTCATCAGTGATATTTGCCTGTAATTTTCTTTTTTTGTGGTGGTTTTCTCTGATTTTAATAGCAGGTGATGCTGCCCTCATAGAATGAGTTCGGAAGCACTCCTCCCTCTGCAATTTTTTTTTAATAGTTTGAGACGGATAGGTGTTAACTCTTGTATGTATGTTTGGTAGAATTCACCTGTGAGGCCATCTGGTCCTGGACTTTTGTTTGTTGTGATTTTTTTAAATTACTGATTCAATTTCATTACTGGTTATTGGTCTGTTCATATTTTCAGTTGCTTTCTGATTCAGTTTTGGGAGATACACATTTCTAAGAATTTTTCCATTTCTTCTATGTTGTCCATTTTATTGGCATATAACTGTGCATAGTACTCTCTTAAGATCCTTTGAATTTCTGTAGTGTCAGTTGTAACCTCTCTTTTCATTTCTGATTTTATTGATTTGAGCCCTCTTTTTTTTCTTGATGAGTCTGGCTAAAGTTTTATCAATTTTGTTTATCTTTTCAAAGGACCAGCTCTTAGTTTCATTGATCTTTTCTGTTATCAGTCTTTTTTTCATTAATTTCTGCTCTGATCTTTATGTTTTATTTCCTTCTAACTTTTGATTTTGCTTATCCTTCTTTTTTCAGTTTCTTTAGGTGTAAGGTTAGGTAGTTTATTTGAGATTTTTCTTGTTTCATACATTTTGGATTGTTGTGCTTTCATTTTCATTTGTCTTCAGGTATTTTTTGATTTACCACTTGATTTCTTTAGTAAACCATTGGTCTTTTTAGTAGCATATTGTTTAGTTGCCACATGTTTGTTTGTTTTTACAGGATTTTTTTTTTCCCTACAGTTGATTTCTAGTCTCAAAGTGTGGTGGTTAGGAAAGGTGTTTGAAATGATTTCATTCATTTTAAATTTACTGAGACTTGTTTTGTGGACTAACATGTGATCTATCCTGGAGAATGTTGCATTTGCACTTGAAAGTAATGTGTATTCTACTGCTTTGGATAGAATGTTCTATATATATATTTATTAACGCCATTTGATCTACTGTGTTGTTTAAGGTCAATGTTTCTTTACTGATTTTCTGTTCTGGATGATCTGTCAGTGAGGGTCTTGTGGGTGAGGCCAGACCTTGGGGCTAGTCTGCCCCACTGTTGAGTGGGGCTAGATCCCTGGGTGGCTGGCTGAGGGGCTCAAGATATACTGGATCTGCTTTCCACATGCTGGTGGGTGGTGCCAAGGCTCAGGGCATCCTGGGGTTAGTGCCAGCCCACTGGTGGACCAAACTGGGTCCTGGGGTCTCTGGCTGTAGAGCACGGGGATCCCAGAGCTGGTGTTGATTGTTGATAGGTGTAGTTGGGTCCTAGGTCATCTGGTGGGTGAGGCTGTGTCTTTTCTTAGCTAGCTGCTTGGCCCTGGAGGTTCCAGGACTATTGCCAACTGGCTGGTGGGCAGAGTTGGCTCCTAGCTCTAATAAGCTAGATGGAGGACTCCAAAATGATGCTTGCCAGCACCACTGTTCTGACGGCAGAACAAGCTCCCCAAAAGGGCTACCATCAGTGTCTGTGTCCACAGGGTGAGTCCCTGTTGCCTCCTGCCTCTCCGATAGGCTCTCCATGATCAGCAAGTGGCTCTGACCCAGGCTTCTTTCAAATTACTGATTCTGCTCTTGGTCTTGGAGGTGTGAGATTTCTGTGTGCATCTTTTAAGAGCAGAGTCTGTTTCTTACAGCCCTCTGGCTCTCCTACAAGCAAGCCTCACTGTCCTTCAAAGCAAAATGTTCTAGTGGCTTACCTTACTCATGCAGGACCCCCGGGCTGGGGAGCCCAATATGGGGCTTGGACCCCTCACTCCTAGGGGAGAACTTCTGCAATTGTGATTATCCTCCTCATTGTAAGTTGCCTGCCCAGGGTGTGGGGTTGACTATACTGCATCTCCACCCCTCCTACCCTTCCTGTTGTCATTTCTTCTTTATATCTTTAGTTGTAGAAAATCTTTTCTGCTAGTTTTCAGGTTATTCTCATCAATAGTTGCTCTGTAAGGGCTTCCCTGGTGGCGCAGTGGTTGGGAGTCCGCCTGCCAATGCGGGGGGCGTGGGTTCGTGCCACGGAACGGCTGGGCCCATGGGCCGTGGGCGCTGGGGCTGTGCATCTGGAGCCTGTGCTCCACAACAGGAGAGGCCGCAACAGTGAGAGGCCCACGTACCACAAAACAACAACAACAACAACAAAACAATAGTTGCTCTGTAAATAGTTGTAATTTTGGTGTTCTTATGAAAGGAGATGAGCTTAGGGCCTTCCTTCTCCACCATTTTAGCAACTCCCTCCACCGTTTTAATCATTTTTAAGTGTGTAGCTTTGTGTTATTAGGTACATTCATAATGTGCAACCACCATCCATCTCCGTAAGTGTTTTCATCTTGTAAAACTGAAATTCTATACCCATTAAAAAATAACTCTCCATTCTCTGCCCCCCAGCTCAGGAAACTACCATTCTACTTCTATTTCTATTATTTTGACCACTCTATGTATGTCAATAAGCAAAAGCCTATAGTATTTGTCTTTTTGTGAGAGGCTTATTTCACTTAGCAAAATGTTCTTAAGCAACATCCATGTTGTAGCATATGTCATGATATCCTTTCTTTTTAGATTGAATAATAATACATTATATGCAAATACTACATTTTGTTTATCCATTCATCCATTAGTAGATCCCAAATTGCTTCCATTGTTAGTTATTGTGAATATTGGTGATGTGAACATGTATGTACAAATATTTCTTTGGGATCCTACTTTCAATTCTTTTGGGTATATGCTTATGCTCTAGGCTGAGTGTTTTTGCCCTCTAAAAATCATGTGTTTCTTAATGCCCAATGTGACGGTATTAGGGGGTGAGCCTTTTAGGGAGTGATTAGTTTATGAGGGCTCGGCTCTCATGAATGAAATTAGTGTCCTTATGAAAGTGGCCCAAGAGCAATCCCATGTCCCTTATGCTGTGTCCACATGTGTCTTTTTATCTCCATTAGGTTTATAATGAGAAAGGAACCATATTAATTTTCATTGGATTTTTATGACCTTTTGACTGCTAGTTATGACAAGTTATGATTGCCAAATAGAAATTACCGCTAGTAGTGTTAGGAGCATTTGACATGGAAAGTGACTCTTTTTCATTGTAGAGGGTTTGTTTTCTTTTTAGGTTTTTTTTGGTGTTATGATTACTACATTATGCCCCTATTCCTTGTTTACTATTTCAGCTCAAAGTATTTACATGATTGCATAGTACTTAAATCACTTTCACCAGTGGAAATGAAAAATGCAGAATGCTTGCCACTTCTTGGAAAAGTTGGCATTATATGAGGCAGGGCAAAATATTTTTTGCCTCAGACCATGCCTTTAAGGCATCTCAGATATGTCATCAACATTAATTTTCAAAGCAGCACTGTGAGAGGAGTGATGTTAATTTCACCCTATATGTAAGGAAATAGATTAAGAGACATGAGACCTTCCTGCAAATTACCAGATCTGTTTCACTTGAAACCCTGTGCATTTTCTACAGCAAATTGCTAGCAGAAGTCCACTCATGGGACACTGTGTCTGCCCTTCATCTGCTCAACAACTTCAGGCCAGAGAGGATTTTTAAGGAAAATAAAACATTACCTTGTATCCCATATGAAAAAAAAGTAGGAATGCTTTGGCAAAATGCTGTGTGCGTGTTTGTTTGATGATCTGTTTGTAAGGTATCTCCACTCTCATCTGCCTGTTTAACCTTAGGACACCCCTAGACCATGAGCAGATCTGGTTAAATAACATTGCTAAATGAGGCCCTAGAATTCAAATAATTTGACTGCTTTTATAGCCAATCTTTGGCTAGGAAAGCACTTTTTTCTAATGCTCTAACTCCTTTAATCTTACAAAAAGAGCCTCCTATAAATAATGGCAATATTTTATTTCCACCATAACATAAATGATTTTCTGACTATAAAACAATACATACCTATCGAAACTGTAAAAAAATACATAAAATATGAAACATACATATAGTATTATAATCAAAACATAAATAGAAACAAATTTTACTTTTATTTGCATTTTTTAGTCATTTTATATATTTTCTTTATGTAAAGTGTGTGTATTTACACAGTTGAGTTCCACTTGGATTTTTATTCTATTTTGTTTCCTTTAGTTTGTGTGATAAGCTTTTTTGCATGTTTATAAATTCTTTACAAACCTCAATTTAATGGCTACCTAATATCCTCTAACATGAATATACTCTACTTCAGTTATTTATTCCTCAGTTATCATGCATTTAATGATTTCCATTTTTTGTGAGTCTAAACAATGTTGAAATAAATATCTTTTTATATAAATATTTCTCCTGATTTCACAGTATTATTATATATCATATTTATAGACAGTTTCTGAGCCAAGAGGAAACATTATATCTATGTTTTACTTGTTCAGGGAAATTGTGCATTCTATAAAATATGGATATAAATTTTAGTTTGGTAACTAAAAATTAGGCTTTGACATGTTGGAGGCTGAGGAGGTAAAAACTCAACAGAGAGAAAATGAGGTTCTCTGAGGAAGGGAAAAATGGGTAAGTGACACTGGCCTCTGTAACCTTGAAATCTGCAAACATAGGCAGTCATCTGCCTTATCTTGTGAAAGTGGCAAGGTTTTCCAGGACAGAGCCTGGTACATACTAAGAGTAAAATCTATATGCTTTGATTTCCTTTCCTTGCTGTCCCAACAACTTGTATCACACAATACCCTTGTCCTGGCCTTCTATTCTTAGCTCAAACCTCCCTTTCTCCTTCCAGAAGTGCCTGCTGAGCCTCACTGTGTCTGTAGACAATCAACAACTGCCTTTTCTCCCTTGAGGGAAATTGCTATGCTTTGCTTTGAAATTGCAGGAAAGCCTTCATTTAATGCTTGCATTTGGTTGAAAAGCCTGAGAAGATTCAGCAAGGACAAGCAAATGAATATAAAATAGAGCGGGAGAAAAGGGACAGAATAAGAAATAGGATTCAGTGGCACTGGGTTTTTTTTTTTTTTTTCTTTTTTTAAATTAAAGAAACAGACACACCACCCACGTGTTCAGGTCACAAACTCAGAAATTCAAAGATGATGATTCTGAATATCAAAGTAAAAGTTACTCAGACAAACTCAGACAGAATGCAGATGTTTCTTGTTTAAATGAGTGATTTCTCTGACTTAATGTATGAAATGTTGACTGTCTTCATGACAGTTCTATGTTTTCAGTCCTCTCTTCATAGGTGCAATTAGAACGAAAAGAAAAACAGGAGGGACTATTTGTTGTCACAATTTGACGTGACTTTCACAAAAGATGACCCATTTAATCTTTATGAAATCCGGTAGGAATTTCTATTCTCACCTTTAGGCAAAGAAATTGAGCTATGTTAAATTAAGTAAATTGCCCCAAATTTTCATTACTATCCCCAGTACTTTAAAATATATTATCCATGTATTAATATCCAGGAAAGACATTAGGCGTATACTTAGAAAAACATATATCAGAGGTGTGAATTGCAGCATTGTTTTTCCTAACAAAAAGCAGAAATAACAAAGTAGTCATTAGTAGGATATGGATTTTAAAAATATGAGATATTCATGGACTAGAACCCTGTGCTGAAATTAGTTAATAAACTGAAATTATATGTACCATCCCCAAATTATAATATTTACCAAAAAGCAAGATACTGAATGATTCATGCTGTATGATAACATTATATAAAGTTTGAGTAGGTAAAGACAGTTGCAAACATAGATTATAGCTACTTAAATAAATAATAATAGTATAATAAACACTGGTAGGAATGGAACAGAAAAAAATCAGAAGAGTGATTACTTTTGAGTAGGGAAATGGGAATAGAATCAGGGGAAATTTACAAAGAAAATCTCAATTCTATTTGAGTAACCGTGAAGCCAGTGGTAAAATCTTACAGTTTTATTTAGTTAGGCTGTGGCACCCAGACATTTATTATATTATTATTTTAAGATAATTGTTGAGTGCATAAATCATTAGAAATAAAACAAGGAAGGAATGTAAGCAATATTTCTCAAATAGAAAATAAACAATTTGTATCTGAATTACATTTTTTCCATTAAAAATGCAGATGTCTTGGTTCTACCTCAAATAAAAAGTTGTATCTATGGGACTAAGCCTAGTGAAAAGAACTCTTATGTGCATGCACATATCACACACACAACATCATTCCTGAGATGTGTTCTGCATGTTTGTATGTTGCCTACTTTGTTTTGAGAACCATTGGTATGAAAGAGCAGTTATTGAATTCTCTGGAACCAAACAAAGGCTTCAGCCTTGGCTAAGATACCCCCTATCTTTGTGGAATGAACACCTTGCCTCAGAATTCTCTGCTCATCAGTAGATTCATATCCTTCAGTTGCATATTGGCACAGAAAAATCCTAGTTATGACCCCAAGTTGTGCATTCAAAGTAAGTAAAATAAAACCCTAATCCTTGGAGCTCTCAATCTACTAGGGAAGGGAAAATAGCATATAATTCCCAGTATAGTCAGTGCATTGACATGGTCTGAGACACAGGGTAGGAGTCCCTTCCTTTCAGTTATCCAGGAGATTGCTCAATGTAACTAGTTTGATCCTCTGTCCTACAGGACATGCCAACACTGTCCTTTGTTCTCACCATACAACATTCTTTAAAATTTGTTGAAATCAGCTTGGCCAGGAGAACTTGAGGACCATTTAGGGATCTGAGAAACCAGGAAAATTATGATTTTGAAGAAAAAAAAAAAATAGTGAAAAAAGCCATAGGCCTTTCCACTTTCCACTGAGAGTTATTTCCCAATGCCTGGTCAGCATCTTGGCTCTCTATTTCCTGTCAGCTGGCTACAGGATCCCAGACTATCGTGGTAGCTGCCTCCCATTCTAGCCTATGTTACCTCCCTAATTATCACCTTATGTGAAGTCTCCATTTATTTCCCAGGGGAGAAAAATAGGAATTGAGAGATCTTTTCCCCATACATAAAACATCTAAAACGTTCCAATACCTCACCCAAATTGAATACCTGGCCAAATTCTACCCATTCTTTAACCCTCTTCTCAAATAGAAACAGTCTGTGAAGACTTCCATGATCACTCTTAACCATATCTATTGCACTTCATTCTAATAATTGTGTTATTAAACAACAGTTTGTTTCAGTGCCTCCTTTTTGAACTATAAACATTTTGAAAACTGAGGATATGCCTTATGTACATATGTTCATAACCCCAAAACTAAACATAATGCAAAAAGTAGATTATACATTTATACTTGCTGAGGATTTCAAAGCAACCACCAGAATTTCCCCACTTATAAAATCTGCTTAATGGAAAATCCATATTCATTTATGTTTTGTAGACAGTTAATGATCATAACGTCAAAGAGACAAATTTCAAGCAATAAAATGATCGTATATGGATTACTTATAATGGTTTTATAATTTAACAAAGGTTTTGTAAATGTATTCCCTGACTCCTTACTAAAGCAAAAACCTTCAGCTTCTTGCTTCTGCATTTAGTTCTTGGGATGAGTCTCATAATTCTCTAGTTTTGTTTTTTGGAAAAGATCTCACTAATTTTCCCCACTGTTACTACAACTCCTTCTATAATTCTGGCCAAGTCTGTTCTCACTACCTTGAATAGCTAAGGTAGTGGAGAATAATTGGTGACCACTTACTATAAAGGGACAATTTGCAATTGGAGATATTTTTGGTGACATTTCACTGGGACTCTGTACCTCTCAGAATAAGCACATGTTAGAAAAAGAAATACTGCTTCAGCTAACACAGTAGTAACTAAATAGATGTCTTTAGACTTCCTCAAAATATTCAGTATATTGAGGACATGAGAAATCACAGTTAACTTAATATTACTGTCTTCGTAAAATCCTTTCATTACGCCAAAAACTGTGTCAAACACCACATAAATCCTCTTTGATTCTTGCAAAGCCTTGCAATATGGGCATTATTAAACTTGTTCTACGAATAAAGAAACTGAGATTCAGAGTCAGCTAAAGTGATATCCTAAGTCTAGATGACAAGAAGTGGCAGAACCATAAAAATTGTTTGGTTTTCTGGCAGACTGAGGTTTAGTGCTTTTTAGTTTTCATTTAGGTCTAAGCTCCTGAAAAAAAGCCACTCTCCTAACCTTACAACAGTGGCACTATTGGTGGCCACAGTCCAAAAATGGTTGCTGGCAAATAGTTACAGACACCCTGAGACACGAGAGGAATGAGTAATAGAGCTTATGATGGAAAGCAGCTCTGGTATTTTGCTGCAAGCTGGCACTGGTGGTTTCTGGGTGACCTTTGTTGGCTGTGCCAATGGGTTTCCTTTTCTAATGCTGCTGCTAAATGCCATTAGTAGCAATGGCTGTGAATTTCTCCCTGACACTCTCATTAACCTCAAAAGAGAAGTTTCCAAGGGACCTCTTCTAGGAAAGGTCACTGGCTATTTCTGTACCAAACTACTGGCCTGTGAATTAGAAAAGGCAGGTGGGAAGTCAAAGGAATGGTAAACTGAAAATCTGGAGAAACATAGGAGAATTAAATTAGAATTAGGCTTCAAGACCCGGAAATCAGAAGCACTGTGGATCAGAAGGGCAAGTGACTGGGGACACTAGTGGAGACGAGGGAGTATTATTTTGTCCTCCTTTTCCATCAGAGAGACAAATTAAATTTTACAGTGTTGCACCAAGTATTTTCTTGGTATTGATTTTGAAATCTATGCTTGATGTTTAAAATGACAGAAAAGAGATAGGTGTAGGGGTGAGGAATCTAAGCCAGGCATATGGTAGAATGGTCTTTTATCAACAATGATTTCAAAGATCTCCGTAAAAATGGGACACAATGTGGATATTAAAACTATTTCCATGTCTTGGGTCTTATGTGGAATATCTCAATTATTCTCGCAAATCACAGTGGATCTCACAAGGTGTTAGTTCCTCATCGAGGCTGTGAGAGTGCCAGCTCACTGAAAGAGAAAAATTTACCTCCCTGGAATTGATGCTCTCTGAGCTCCCTCTACTGCCCCTCCTTAATTCTAAAACCACAAAGACCTGTTCTGGGGAAAGCTGACAGACAGATCGAAATGTGAAGTTACTACGGGATTTTCCTGATGCAATTAAAGTAAGAAAATATGTGGAAAGGCTACAATGAAAGGGCACTTTTTCATGGACAATATGTTATTGTGATTGGGGAATGGGGTGATGGGGGAGGTGGGTGATGGAGTAAGTATTAAGGTCTTATAAGGCATAAGGACCTTTGTTGTTAAAATTACGCTTCTTTTTTTTTTTTTTTTTGCTGTATGCGGGCCTCTCACTGTTGTGGCCTTTCCCGTTGCGGAGCACAGGCTCCGGACACGCAGGCCCAGCGGCCATGGCTCACGGGCCCAGCCGCTCCACAGCATGTGGGATCCTCCTAGACCGGGGCACAAACCCGTGTTCCCTGCATCGGCAGGTGGACTCTCAACCACTGCGCCACCAGGGAAGCCCCATGCGCTTCATTTTTAAAAAGATGTCACTGTTAAATATATTTGCCTTTAAAAATCTTACCAATTCAAGCTACTGTATTCCTGGTATCTTGATCTCTTTTGGGGACTTCTAAAGCTGATAGGAAGCTTTATATATTTCTAGTACTTCATAAAATCATGAGCAAAATTTCTAAAATGCAACCCCATCTACCCAACTAAAGAAGAAACTTATGTATCTCATATTCATCTATTTAAGTATTATTTTATTGTGAGCCCTACTATGTGACAATTCCCTTAAAGCTGGATTCAAAAACTATTCCCGATAAGCTTCTCTTCCCACCTTCCCACCTGTCCTGTCTCCCCAGCAAGACTTATTTTTCAGTCTTCTCTATGTTTCCATTGCCCGCTGTTTATAACCTTAAATAGTATGCAACTAAATTTCTCCCACTGACTGCAGTCTCTTAACGGTAATTCCCGGAAGAGAGACCAGCAGTGTTCACAGACTTTGAGCTAAGAAAACCTACATTGGGAAGGACTTTCATGATCAACAACTGTTCTATTTCCCTTAAGTACCAAAAGAGTGACAATGAGAAGTGAGATGTTACTGAAGAAGTAGAAAGGGGATGATTCATACTGGTCCAAAGTCTAGGCTAATCTTTAATTGAAAAGCAGTGTAAGGCCTTGGGTAGTATGGTCATTTTAGCAATGCTAAGTCTTCCAATCCAAGAAACAGGGATTATCTTTCTGTTTTTGTTCTCTTCAATTTCTTTCATCAGTGTCTTATAGGATATGTTATACAACAAAAGGAATATAGCCAATATTTTATAATAACTGTAAATGGAGTATAACCTTTAAAATTGTGAATCACCATACACCCATAACTTACATAATATTGTACAACAGCTATACTTCATTTTAAAAAAAATAATAATCAGCCCAGGATGAGAAGGGTAAATGTCTTCCCTATTGTGATGATCCCTGACTTGTTATTCCTCCCAACAATAAAGACTTAAAAATTTAAAAAATAATAATAATAATAAGCAGTGTAAGGCCAAGGAAGGCTTCTTTTTAAGACTCTTCGGTGGTTGTCAAGAGAAGAGGGCAGACAAAAGTTGGCGAGGGCTCTAAATAATGATTCCAGTCTTCAAGACACTTTCAGTCAGATAACTTAGAGATGATATATAAAACCAAGTAAATAAAATATTAGAGAATATAATTTTTATTTAAACATTTCATTTTGACATAGTTGTAGATTGGTATGCAGTTATAAGAAATAATACAGGAAGACCCCACATACTCTTTGCACAGTTTCCCCAATGCAGATCGCTTAGAAAACCCTAATAAGATATCACAACCAATATATTATTAGTTATACAGACAAGATACTGAACATTTCCTTTACCCCAAGGATCCCTCAAATTGTCCTTTTAAAGCCACATTCATTTACCCACTGCCCCCATCCTTTATTCAAGCCCTGACATCTACTCTTTTTCTCCTTCTCTATAATTTTATAATTGCTAGAATGTTATATAAACAGAATAATACATTATGTAACTTTCTAGAAGTAACTTTTGTCACTGAGCATAATGTTTTGGAGATTCATTTATAGTGCTGCGTGTGTCACTATTTTTATAACTTTTTTTTTTATTACTGACTAGTATTACATAGTATGATGCACCACAGTTAATTTCACCATTCATCCATTGAAGAATATTTAGGTTGTTTCCAACTTGGGGTCTGACAAATAAAGATGTTACATACATCCATGTACACATTTCAGTGTGAACCTAAGTTTCCCTTTTTTGGGATATGTGCCCAAGATTGTAATTGTTGAGTCATGTGGTAGTTGCATTTTTAATTATTTAAGAACTGTTTTCCAGAGTAGCTGTGCGATTTTAAATTTCCACAAGCAAAATATGAACAAATCAATTGCTCTGCACCCTCACCAGCATTTGCTGTCATCACTACTTTTTTTTTAATGTTGCCTTTTTAATATATGTTTAATGATAACTCATAGGGTTTTAATCTACATTTCCCTAATGATATTGGTTAATGATATTAAATTTCTTTTCATGTGATTTTTCTTCTTTGGTGAAATGTCCTTTATGCCTTCTGAGCATTTTCTAGTTGGATTTCTTTTTTTTTTTTTTTAATACTGAGTTTGGGGAGTTCTTTATATAATTTAGAGACTAGTCCTTTGATGGTTTTATGGTTTGTAAATATTGTCTCCCAGTCTGTAGCTTATTTTTCATCCCCTTAATAGAGTATTTCTCAGGGGCAAATTTATTAATTTTGATAAAATACTATTTGTCGATTTTCCATTTTAAAGGTTGTGATTTTGGCATCAGGACTATAACTCTGACCTTAGCCCTTGCCTAGCCCTAGATCCCAAAGATTTTTTTTCCTTTTTTTATTTAAGTAAGTTTTTTTCTTACTTTGCTTTATCATTAAGTTTGTGATCTGTTTTGATTTAAGTTTTGTGTAAGATGTAAAATTTAGGTTGAGGTTCATTTTTGCCTTTGGAGGTACAATTGAACCAGCACTACTTATTGAAAGACTATTTTTGCTCCATTAAATTGCTTTTCCATCTTTGTCAGAAGTCACTTGGGCATATTTGTGTGGATCTGTTTCTTGATTCTCTCTATTCTGCACCCTTGATATATGTTACTACCTCTCCACCTGTACCGCATAGTTTTGATAAGTGTAGCTATAGAAGAAGAGTTGAAACCAGGTAGACTTACCGCCTCCCACTTTATTCTTATTTGTTTATATGTCCAAAAATTCTTGTTGAGGTTTCTATAGCAATTGAATAAAATCTTCTTATCAATTTGTGGAGAATTGACATATTACTAGAATGAGTCTTCTAATCATGAATATTCATGTCTCTTCATTTATTTGGATCTTTTTTAATTTCTTTCATCAGGATCTTGTAGTTTTCAGCATACTACTCCTGCAATTTTTTTTTTCAGCTTTGCAACCTAGGTATTTTGTTTTTGAGTAATTACATATTGTATCGTTCTATTCAGTGTTGGTGTACACGTGTGTGTGTGTGTTTGTGTGTGTGTGTGTATAAATTCAATTGATTTATGCAGATTTATCTTGTATCCCACAACCTTACTGAACTCACTATTACTTCTTGGATAACTTTTTTTGGTAGATTTCTTGGGATTATCTATGTAGATAATCATATTATCGGCATATAGCAAAACTTTTATTTATGAGCTGCATGCCTTTACATTTCTTTTGTTGCCTTATTACAATGCCTAGAACTTTCAGCACCATGTTCAATAAAAGTTGAGTAAAAGATAAGAGGAGATATCTTTGCCTCATTCTTGATTGTGGTAGGAATGCATTGTCTTTCTGTAGTAAGTATACTGTTAGCTGCAAGTTTTTATAAATGCTCCTTCACAAGTTCAAGTATGTTCATAATTCTTTGCTGAATCATTTTTATGTCACTTTGTCAGATAATTCTAACATATCTGTCTTCTGAGCATTGATATCTACTGATTGTTTTTGATTCAATTTGTGGAATTCTTGGTGGGTGTTGGCCTTGTTACCAATTGGTGAGGCTGAAAGTCCTGAAGCTCTGCTAGGTCTCCTTTGATATCACCCCTGCTGGGAGGAGAGGAGTGCCTTGTTACTGTTGGGAGACTAGGGGCTGAAAATCTAGGTTGCTCACGTTGTTTCCTTTGACACCATGTTGTGAAATGTGGATGAAAATTACCATCTCTCAAGGGTGAAAGTCCAGACTCCTTCCATGTCCTTCTTTGACACCACCCTGGTGGGCGTGTTGGAACACTTCATTATAGCCTGGCAAGAATGGAGGTCTAGACTGATCACTCAACCATTGCTGGTGTGGATGGCAGTGAGGCCACCATATTTGCTGTCATGTTTGGCTAGAGTAGGTGGATTATTGTCTAAAAGGTTTCTTTCTTTATAGCCTGCATTTTTGCTGGTCTTTGGTTGGGCTTGGGAGAGCAGGTTTTTATTGGTAATTTTTGGCTGTGCCCTTAGGCATTTCTGTGGTGCTGGCTTCTGCAGCTCCAAGTCTGCGATATATAAGGCTGAAAGGAAACCCAAGGAACTCACAAACGTGACATTTCTTCGGGCCTGAGTTCCCTAGCTAGCCTTCGTTCTTCTCTCAACCTTTCAGAAACTCCTTATGTTTGATATACAGTATCCTAGGATTTTACTTGTACGTAGCAGGAGAAATAGGAAAAAGTACATCTACTTCATCTTCCCAGAAGTGGAATTCTCAAGAACATACATTTTCATGAGGTACAAACTCATATGGGAACTCTTTGAAATGAAACAAGAAGGATGGTTAGTATTAGGATGCAAGAAAGTGAAGAAAGGGGGGTGTTTGAAAGAATTCCAACCACAGCATACATTCTGAGGATCAAGTATTAGTTTATAAATGTATCATTGATTACAAGAAATGAGTAGATTTCTGTGATAAAGTTTACCATAGCTTCATAAACTTTGTAATGTGAGCCTTGGTTTTGTTTGCTTGTTTGTTTTTTTCTAATCACTTTAGCCCTGATACTAAATATTCTTCTAATTATTACACACTGATTATTTTGAAAACACCTACAATTAAAACAAAAGGTATTATAGGACCATAGACTTTTCTGAACTGATGTTAGAAAAAAAATAAGGAGAAAGAGCACAGATAATAATACTTTAAAAAAAATAAAAGTCAGAACTTCCCTGGTGTCACAGTGGTTAGGAGTCTGCCTGCCAATGCGGGGGGACACGGGTTTGAGCCCTGGTCCGGGAAGATCCCATATGCCATGGAGCAATTAGGCCCGTGCGCCACAACTACTGAGCCTCTGCTCTAGAGCCCGTGAGCCACAACCACTGAGCCCACACCACAACTACTGAAGCCTGCGTGCCTAGAGCCTGTGCTCTGCAACAAGAGAAGCCACTGCAATGAGAAGCCCATGCACCACAACAAAGAGTAGCCCCCCCACTCGCCGCAACTAGAGAAAGCCCGTACACAGCAACGAAGACCCAACGCAACCAAATATAAATAATTTTTTTAAAAAATTAAAAGTCATCCCTTTAGAGAAAAATGTGATGATTGACAATATAGTCTATGGATATACTGCAATGCACAGTTACAGAAATTTAACTCTAGTTGTGGCTAAACATCAAATGTTTTATTGCCATGGAATCATAATATATTGTAGAGGAGTAAATGTTATGCTTTGGGCATTTGGTGCAAATCCAATTATTTTGAAAGCCTGAGTTGCAAAATCAATGTGTTACTGTGCTGGTTGATTACAAGGGAGGTGAGAATTGTTAAGGCAACTCCCAAAGACTAATCATTGTATTTAACAAAACCAAATTTGACTTATGGAGGGCTTTTGGACTCTGCTCACTCTCCAAGGTCCATATCAACAAGTGGAAAAGAAAAAAATAAACAATTCAGAATGTTGGAGAAAATGCTTTGGGCCATGAATAAATTTGTAACAGAATATACTTTTAAAAATGTCCACAGAATATTTCAGTACCACATACTCTTCTATCTAGCCAAATGGGAGGTTTATTTCTCTTCCCTAATTTTACCACCTTAATCAACATACGGTAGCAGAATTGACATTGTATGGTATTCATGGCTAGGTCATGAGAGACACTACACTTACCTTGTCTCTATCTCCTTGCTCAGCCCTTGGTATGAGGTGATCATGTAGTAAGGAATCCCAGGCTACATCAGAAACCATTTCTCTGTTCCAGTTAACAGACCCCGCTAAATTTTAAGGAGACATAAGAAAGTAGTCAAAAGAAACCATCAGATCTGTGAGTGCATGAGACTACAGATGATTTCAACCTTCAGCCTGCAAGCCACTAGAGCCGATGCCATGTGATAAGTTTGTGGAAAGAGAATATCATTGGGAATCAAAGCAGACCTATGATGGAGGTCAACTTATTTAATATTGCTGAGCCTTTGTATTACCTTCTGCTAAAATAAGTATAATATCTAACTCTCCTGGTTTTTATACAAGTTAAATAATATAATTGTTTTAAAATGCCTGTTAGAGGGCTGTGAATATCCTAACACTAAACAAAGCTGATATTAATATCTTATTTATATACTTGAATATAACTATGATGTTTGAAATAATTAAATATCCTGATGATAGAAAATGTGAACTTCACTGGGAGTACATAGATAATTCATGCAAATAAGCTTTGGATCCAGGCTTCATGGAAGGAAACAGTGCATTTTTACAAGTTTTAATGTTACCAACAGAGAAAAATGAAATAAGAGAGAGAACTCCTGAGTGGAAATGTCACAGTAAATCAGGGGAAAAAAAGGAGACAAGAGAAGAAATCAAATTCTTAAGGAAATAAGAAAAGAGAAGGAGAACAAAAACTTGGAATGGATTCATCTAAGTCCGGATTTGCAGGACACATGATTTCTGCCCTGGGATTGGTGTTTGGAGAAAAAAAGGCACTGAAAATTTTACTTTAAAAAAAAAGAAAAGAGGAGAAGGATGGATGAGCCAATTCTCGGGCCTCAGTGTTGAAATCCTGCCCCCCAATATATTTAAACAGCATGCTGAAACACTTAAACATCTTTTCCATTCTGGTTGTACAAATGTTTACTTTATGTTGGGTTAGTATCTTATTTATGTATGTATGTATTTATGCTCTGCTGGGATCTTCATTGCAGCATGCAGGATTTTTTTTTTTTAGATGCAGCATGTGGACTTCTTAGTTGTGGCAGGCGGACTCTTAGTTGCAGCATGCAGACTCTTAGTTGCGGCATCCAGACTTAGTTGCAGCATGCAGGCCAGATCAAACCTGGGCCTCCTGCATTGGGAGTGCAGATTCTGGCCCACTGGGCCACCAGAGAGGTCCCAGGGTTAGATCTTCTTCTGTACACACAGGGCATATACCCCTTTTTCTGGAGCCACCAAAAGAAAATGTGTTATTCTTTCCCATGAAAACTTTGTGATGTTCTAAGAGAGTTACAATCCCTACCCAGCCTTTTCTTGTTTCAGGAAAATAAAAAGGAAAACATTTTTTCAATGATTGTATGTAGGACTCACTTGGAACTCTCTTCACATCATGATATCATTCCTTTGGACATGGTTTGTTTGCTCCAAGCTAATTGAGTAACATGAAACACATGTGAGCTTTACAAAGTATAAACAGAAGGAAGTATAATTGTGATTTACAAAATGTATTCAGTAGAGATTGTATATACTGTTTATAAAGTTTATATAGTTCAGATTTTGTGACTTTAAAAGTACAAATGGTGAAGACTTTTTGTGATTTACTTATTTATAATTTTATAACAATTCTATTAAATGGTTATTACTGTAAATTTAGAAATGAATCTCAGTGGACTATGGAAGAGTTGGGAGAAATTGTTTTTCTAATAAGTCTGGAAAGAAGGAAACTCTCCCTCTTTTACTAATGGATAATGCCATGAAAAAAGTAACAGTGATTACCCTTGCATGTATCAGGGATGTAGTTTTGAACATGGTTTCTTCAAAGCTCATGTGATTATTTTGCATTAAAAGCAAGGAAGAAACTCAATTGCTCACTGACAGTCAATTAGTATTTGAGAGATGATCATTTGATAAGCATCATTGACACATCCTAGGATTTCACAAACCCTGAGAAGCTGATTGACTTAAATGAATCTTGCAGTTGTAACTGAGAATAATCATAATATAAGAAGACATCTCACATTTTTATTGACCCATTTTCCCCTATCAACATAGAGTTTGCTCACAGGTAAGTTTCCTCATACAAGTATGAGAAACGGCAAGTCAAAACTAAAGTCAAAATACGAAAGGTATTTTTAAGGTGTTGCAAAAAAGGTAATTAACCAAGGTTTTTGCCTAAAGAGTAGGAGAGCTGAGATTAGTGAGGCACACCTACTGTTAAGCCTTTTTTCCACTATGCTGTTATGTTTAAACATATTTGTTTCATTACTGTAGCAGAACCAATAATAAAAATGTATTTGAATTGTTTTTATTTAAATGTCCAAAGGAAAGAAATTATCCTTTCTTTGGTCATCCAAATACCAGATATTAGGTAAAGTAAAAATGAAAAATACAAAACAAAACAAAAAATTGTAAAAAGCTGTGAGTTTTACTAAATACTGCTTACTCAGCCCCAGGCTGTTCTAGTCTCAAGGTTGAAGGAACTCATTCTTATATACTACAACAGAAGCAGATGATAAGGACTAAAATATACATTTTAAGATACCTTGGATTTATTTTATTGCTACCACTGCAAATGCAGTAATTATGGAAAAGAGAAAATGTTTTGACTACAGATATCGCTGAATTAGAACTCAGAGTTCTTAATTTTTAGCTGAATTGTTTATTTGGAGACATCAATTCTCAGGCTGTATTAGAAATTATAATATCAGACACCTATAAGAAAACAGACTCTTTTCATAGAAGAACTACAAATAAAATGTTGTTTTCCTAGAACTACCATTTACACATTGTTTGTAAAGTTTTGCTTAACATGATATCAGAAGAGGGGGGTGTTCATTCTCCCATCTGCATTCTTTTCCATTTTGAATTGATAATGACACAGTTTTCCCTAAAAGGCACAATGTAAATAATCAGCAAACTTAAAGGTAGATTGGGATTTCCCTGGGGGTCCAGTGGTTAAGACTCCATGCTCCCAATGCAGAGGGCCCAGGTTCAGTCCCTGGTCAGGGAACTAGATCACGCATGCTGCAACTAAAGGAGCCTGCATTCTGCAACTAAAGATCCCTCATGCTGCAACGAAGATCCCACATGAGGCAATGAAGATCCCATGTGCTGCAACTAAGACCTGGCACAGCCAAATAAATAAATAAATATTTTTTAAAAAACTTAAAGGTATATTGATAGAAATTGTGCAGTCCAAACAACAGTAAGACAAGGACAGACTAAGAGAAAATCTTGAAATCAGTAAGATATAACCAATTAATTATATACAATGGGACTCTGATAAAATCAAGAGCTGGGCTTCCCATTACACAAAATAGAGGCCAGAAAGGAGTGTTAAGACATATTCAAAATACTATAAGGAATGGAAAAACATCCACTAAGACTCTTATACCCTGCAAAACTATCCTTTGAAATGAAGATGAAATAAAGATAGTTTCATAGTAAGGAAAAACTGAGAGAATGTGTAGAAGACTCAACTTACAAGATACTAAAGAGTAAAGACAAAGGAAGCTCTTCCAGATGAAAACAAGGGAACCCAGACAGTAATTTAAATCCATAGGAGCAAAGAAACAAAACAAAACCAGAGCACTGGTAAAGGTAATTATGTAATTGTGAAAAACAATTTATATGAATATTTTCTCCTTTCTTCTCTTAACTGATTTAAACATTAATAATATAAAATAATATTTATAAAATAATGTCCTAGGACCTATGTAATACATATAAATATAACATTTCACAGTAACAGCAAAACATGATGGGCGGGAGCACAGATGTTTTGGTGCAGGTTATGATACTAAATGGTAACTGCAATAAAGAAGAACAGTAGAAGATAAATATAAAGATAACTTAAAAATATAATTTTAAAACCTTATAAATACATAAGCTATATCAATTACCTTAAATTTTAATGGACTACTGTCCAATCAAACTGTTCTTAGCATTGACTAAAACACCAAGATCCTGCTACATGCTGTCTACTGGAAATACCCATTTGATTCAAAAATGCAAATAGATATAAATTAAAAGAATAGAAAAAGTCATATCATTCATCAGTGATAGTAAGAAAATATGAATGGCTATTTTAATATCAGGCAAAATGGATTTTAGACAAAAATATTACTAGAGAATCAGAAGGCTATTTCTAATTATAAAAGTTTCAACCAATCAGTATGATATAACAATTATATAGAATTATGTATGTATGTACAACTAACTATATACATAGTTTTACATATATATATCTTCAATCAAAAATGATAGGTAAACTGACTTTTCCACATGCAGAACAAAGAAATGAGAACCATGTCTCACTCCATAGAAAAAAGTCAACTCAAAATGCAGTAGACTTAATTGTGACACCTGAAACCATAAAACTATTACAAGAAAAAATATAGGATGAGAGTTTTTTGATGTTGGTCTGGGCAATGAATTTTCAAATGTATCCCAAAAGCACAGGCAAAAAAGCAAAAATTGACAAACATAATTGTTCAAACTAAAAGGCTTTGGCACAGTAAAGAAAACAATCAACAAAGTGATGAGAAAACCCAAGATATGGGAGAAATTGTTTGCAAATCAAAAAGCTGGTAAGGGATGTCTTGAATTAGTTCAAGATGGTAGAGCAGAAGGACATGCACTCACTCCCTCTTGTGAGAGCACCAGAATCACAACTAACTGCTGCACAATCATCAGCAGGAAGACACTGGAACTCACCAAAAAAAGATACCCCACATCCAAAGACAAAGGGGAAGCTACAATGAGATGGTAGGATGGGTGCAATAACAATAAAATCAAATCCTATAACTGCTGGGTGGGTGACTCACAAACTGGAGAACACTTATACTACCAAAGTCCACCCACTGGAGTGAAGGTTCTGAGCCCCACATCAGGCTTCCCAACTGGGGGTCTGGCAACGGGAGGAGGAATTCCTAGAGAATCAGACTTTGAAGTCTAGCGGATTTGATTGCAGAACTGTGACAGGACTGGGGGAAACAGTGACTCCCCTCTTGGAGGCCACATACAAAGTAGTGTGTGCATCAGGACCCAAGGGAAGGAGGAGTGACCCCATAGGAGACTGAAGCAGACCTACCTGCTAGTGCTGAAGGGTCTCCTGCAGAGGTGGGGGATGGCTCTGGCTCACCATGAGGACAAGGACAGTGTCAGCAGAAGTTCTGGGAAGTACTCCTTGGCGTGAGCCCTCGCCGAGTCTGCAATTAGCCCCACCAGAGAGCTGGGTAGGCTCCAGTGTCGGGTTGCCTCAGGCCAAACAACCAACAGGGAGGGAACCCAGCCCCACCCATAAGCAGACAAGCGGATTAAAGTTTTACTGAGCTCTGCTCACCAGAGCAGCAACCATCTCTACCCACCACCAGTCCCTTCCACCAGGAAACTTGCACAAGCCTCTCAGATAGCCTCATCCACCAGAGGGCAGACAGCAGAAGCAAGAAGAACTACAGTCCTGCAGCACATGGAACAAAAACCACATTCACAGAAAGACAGACAAGATGAAAAGGCAGAGGACTATGTACCAGATGAAGGAACAAGATAAAACCGCAGAAAAACAACTAAATGAAGTGGAGATAGGCAACCTTCCAGAACAAGAATTCAGAATAATGATAGTGAAGATGATCCAGGACCTCAGAAAAACAATGGAGGCAAAGATCGAGAAGATTCAAGAAATGTTTAACAAAGACCTAGAGAATTAAAGAACAAACACGTAGAAGAATTAAAGAACAAACAAAAAGAGATGAACAATACAATAACTGAAATGAAAAACTAGAAGGAATCAACAGCAGAATAACTGAGGCAGAAGAACGGATAAGTGACCTGGAAGACAGAATGGTGGAATTCACTGCCACGGAACAGAATAAAGAAAAAAGAATGAAAAGAAATGAAGATAGCCTAAGAGACCTCTGGGACAACATTAAATGCAACAACACTTGCATTATAGGGATCCCAGAAGGACAAGAGAGAGAGAAAGGACCCAAGAAAATATGTGAAGAGATTATAGTCGATAACTTCCCTAACATGGGAAAGGAAATAGCCACCCAAGTCCAGGAAGCACAGAGAGTCCCAGGCAGGAGAAACATGCCAAGACACATAGTAATCAAATGAAAAAAATTAAAGACAAAGAAAAATTATTGAGGGCAACAAGGGAAAAATGACAAATAACATACATGAGAACTCCCATAAGGTTAGCAGCAGATTTCTCAGCAGAAACTTCACAAGCTAGAAGGGAGTGGCATGATATATTTAAAGTGATGAAAGGGAAGAACCTACAACCAAGATTACTATACCCAGCAAGGATCTCATTCAGATTCGATGGAGAAATCAAAAGCTTTACGGACAAGCAAAAGCTAAGAGAATTCAGCACCACAAAACCAACTCTACAACAAATGCTAAAGGAAGTTCTCTAAGTGGGAAATACAAGAGAAGAAAAAGACCTACAAAAACAAACCCATGATAATTAAGAAAATAGTAATAGGAACATACATATCGATAATTACCTTAAATATGAATGGATTAAATGCTCCAACCAAAAGACACAGGCTCGCTGAATGGATACAAAAATAGGACCCATATATATGCTGTCTACAAGACACCCACTTCAGACCTAGGGACACATATAGACTGAAAGTGAGGGAATGGAAAAAGATGTTCCATGCAAATGGAAATCAAAAGAAAGCTGGAGTAACAATACTCATATCAGATAAAAGAGACTTTAAAATAAAGAATGTTACAAGAGACAAGGAAGGACACTGCATAATGATCAAGTGATCAATCCAAGAAGAAAATATAACAATTATAAATATATATGCTCCCAACATAGGAGCAACTCAATACATAAGGCAACTGCTAACAGCTATAAAAGAGGAAATCGACAGTAACACAATGATAGTTGGGGACATGAACACCGCACTTACACCAATGGACAGATCATCCAAACAATATATGCAAATCAATCAATGTGATACACCATGTTAACAAATTGAAGAATGGAAATCATATGATCATCTCAATGGATGCAGAAAAATCTTTTGACAAAATTCAGCATCCATTTATGATAAAAAAATTCTCCAGAAAGTGGGCATAGAGGGAACCTACCTCAACATAATAAAGGCCATATATGACAAACCCACAGCAAACATCATTCTCAATGATGAAAAACTGAAAGCATTTCCTCTAAGATCAGGATCAAGGCAAGGATGTCCACTCTCACCACTATTATTCAACATAGTTTTGGAAGTCCTAGCCACAGCAATCAGAGAAGAAAAAGAAATAAAAGGAATACAAATGGGAAAAGAAGAAGTAAAACTGTCACTGTTTGCAGATGCCACCAGAAAACTACTAGAGCTTATCAATGAATTTGGTAAAGTTGCAGGATACAAAATGAATGCACAGAAATCTCTTGCATTTCTATACACTAATGATGAAAAATCTGAAAGAGAAATTAAGGAAACTCCCATTTACTATTGCAACAAAAAGAATAAAATACCTAGGAATAAATCTACCTAGGGAGACAAAAGACTTGTATGCAGAAAAGTATAAGATACTGATGAAAGAAATGAAAGATGATACAAACAGATGGAGAGATATACCATGTTCTTGGATTGGAAGAATCAATATTGTGAAAATGACTATACTACCCAAAGCTATCTACAGATTCAGTGCAATCCCTATCAAATTGCCAATGGCATTTTCTTACAGAACTAGATCAAAAAATCCTAAAATTTGTATGGAGACACAAAAGACCCCGAATAGCCAAAGCAGTCTTGAGGGAATAAAACGGAGCTGGACGAATCAGACTCCCTGACTTCAGACTATACTACAAAGCTACAGTAATCAAGACAATATGGTACTGGCACAAAAACAGAAATATAGATCAATGGAACAGGATAGAAAATCCAGAGATAACCCCTTGCACCTATGGTCAACTAATCTGTGACAGAGGAGGCAAGGATATACAATGGAGAAAAGACAGCCTCTTCAATAAGCCGTGCTGGCAAAACTGGATAGTTACATGTAAAAGAATGAAATTAGAACACTCCCTAACACCATACACAAAAATAAACTCAAAATGGATTAGAGACCTAAATGTAAGACTGGACACTATAAAACTCTTAGAGGAAAGCATAGGAAGACCACTCTTTGACATAAATCACAGCAAGATCGTTTTTGATCCACCTCCTAGAGTAATGGAAATAAAACAAAAATAAACAAATGGGACCTAATGAAACTTCAAAGCTTTTGGAAAGCAAAGGAAACTACAAACAAGATCAAAAGAAAACCCTCAGAATGGGAGAAAATATTTGCAAATGAATCATCAGACAAACGATTAATTTCCAAAATATATAAACAGCTCATTGTGCTCAATATTAAAAAAAAAAACAACCCAATCCCAAAATAGGCAGGAGACCTAAGTAGACATTTTCCAAAGAAGATATATGGATGTCCAAGAAGGACATGAAAAGCTGCTCAACGTCATTAATTATTAGAGAAATGCACATCAAAACTACAATGAGGTATCACCTCACACCAGTCAGACTGGGCATCATCAGGAAATCTACAAACAACAAATGCTGGAGAGGGTGTGTAGAAAAGGGAACCCTCTTGCACTGTTGGTAGGAATGTAAATTGATACAGTCACTATGGAGAACAGTATGGAAGTTCCTTAAAAAACTAAAAATAGAACTACCATGTGACCCAGCAGGCCCACTACTGGGCATATACCCTGATAAAACCATAATTCAAAAAGACACATGCACCCCAATGTTCATTGCAGCACTGTTTACAATAGCCAGGTCATGGAAGCAACTAAATGCCCATCGACAGATGAAGGGATAAGAAGGTGTGGTACATATATACAATGGAATATTACTCAGCCATAGAAAGGAACAAAATTGGGTCATTTGTAGAGATGTGGATGGATCTAAAGACTGTCATACAGAGTGAAGTAAGTCAGAAAGAGAAAAACAAGTGTCGTATATTAACACGTATATGTGGAACCTAGAAAAATGGTACAGATGAACTCGTTTTCAGGGCAGACATAGAGACACAAGTGTAGAGAACAAATGTATGGACACCAAGGGGGGAAAGTTGCGGGGTGGTGGTGGTGCTGTGATGAGTTGGGAGATTGGGATTGGCATATGTACACTAATATGTATAAAATGGGTAACTAATAAGAACCTGCTGTATAAAAAAAAATAAAATAAATTTTTTAAATATCTGATAAGGAATGTCTTGCTAATCACCAGGGAAATGCAACTCAAAACTGCAATGAGATATCACCTCACACCTGTTAGAATAGCTATTATCAAAAAGACAAAAGATGACAACAATCAGTGACGATGTGGAGAAAAGGGAACATTTAGACACTGCTGCTGGGAATGTAAATTGGCATAGCCATTGTGGAAAAGAGTTTGGAGGTTTCTCAAGAAATTGAAGATAGAACTACCATCTGCCAGCAATCCCAGTTCTGAGTATATATCTAAAGGAAATGATACAGTATCTTGAAGAATATCTCCCATGTTTATTGCAGCATTACTCACAATAACCAGGGTATGGAAAGAATCCAAGTGTCTGTCAACAGATGATGGGATATTATCCAGCCATGAGAAAGAAGGAAATTCTACCACATTCAACAACATGAATGAACTTGGAGGACATTATGCTAAGTGAATTAAACCGTACATAGAATGACAAATACTGTATGATCTCACATGTGGAATCTTAAGAAAAAAAAAAAAATTGAACTCATAGAAGCAGAGAGTAGAATGGTGCTTACCAAGGGCTTGGGAGGGTGGAAAATGTGGAGATGTTGGTCAAAGAGGACAAAGTTGCAATTATGTAGGATAAATGTTTGCAGATCTTATCTACAGGCATTATAAACATAGTTAATATATTTACAATAGCCAGGACATGGAAGCAACCTAAGTGTCCATCGACAGATGAATGGACAAAGAAGATGTGGCACATGTATACAATGGAATATTACTCAGCCATAAAAAGAAACAGAATTGAATTATTTGTGTGAGGTGGATGGACCTAGAGTCTGTCATACAGAGTGAAGTTAAGTCAGAAAGAGAAAAACAAATACCATATGCTAAGACACATATATGGAATCTAAAAAAAAAAAAAAGGTTCTGAAGAACCTAGGGGCAGTACAGGAATGAAGACGCTGACATAGAGAATGCACATGAGGACACCGGGAGGGGGCGGGGTAAGCTGAGATGAAGTGAGAGAGTGGCATTGACATATATACACTACCAAATGTAAAATAGATTGCTAGTGGGAAGCAGCTGCATAGCACAGGGAGATCAGCTCATGTTTGTGACCACCTAGAGGGGTGGGATAGGGATGGTGGGAGGGAGATGCAAGAGAGAGGGGATATGGGGATATATGTATACGTTTAGCTGATTCACTTTGTTATACGGCAGCAACTAACACAACAATGTAAAGCAATTTTTTTGGAGGAAAATATCAATATTCTGATTTTCAGGAACGTCCAGAGAATATCAAAACATAGCTCACCCTTGCCCCTCTCAAATAGCAACAAATCTATAGTGATAACATCAAAATCCTGTAGTAAGTAGAATATTTTGCAAAGAGAACTTAGGAGCTGTTGTTACAATTTCAGGATTGTGTTTTTCCCCACAACTAGAACACCTGGATAAACTGAAACATTAAATGTATGTTTGCTTTTTAAGCTGAAATCATAATGACTTATTTTGGAAAGCAAACTTCTCTTGTGAAATGAAGCATTAGTTAGGGTTAATATTTATATTGGCAATTAATAAAAGTAAAAATGATTTTTCTTTAGTAAATAAACTATAGTAGACAACATCCTTTTTAAAGGGAGAGGTAGTAACAAAGTAAATTCTTATGGTAAACAGGAATATTTGTCCAAGCCAGTTTTTAAAAAGTGGATCAAAAGTCATATTTACTTTACAGTATGTCCCAATTTAATGAAATTTAATAGAAAAATTTAGCAAATTATTTTAACATATGTCTTTTGGCAGAAACTATGTTGCTGAAGAATTAGTGTCATTTCAAAAAGGTCTTTAAAAAAAAACATTCAATGTTAATCTGTAAGTTTTAGTGCTTATAACACCTCGGGGTAATATTTGGATCCACAGTGCTCTGTTTGCTTCTCTCGACATTAGAAAATTTAATAGGCAGAGAAAAATCTAATTCTGCTTCTTGTTCATTAGCATGCCTGAAGTTATGGATGTTTGATTTTATGCTGGCAATTAAAATATGAATCAGGCACATTGTCACCATGAGTTTCTCCATGGGAGACATATCCCTTACTCCCAGCTCTGTGAAGAACCATTTGCTGCACCATCTCCTTCAGCTAAAATTTCATTTTGCATTTATTCAGGCATGAAACGCATCAAGCTACCTGACACATGGCAGTAAAACATTTTGTATACTGTCACTTCCAACTTGTTGAACAACTATTTCAGATGGAAGGAGTAATTCCAAATAGAGGGTTAGTTCCTACATTGGAAAAATTGGCACCCAAAGTTACCTTATTTATCTCATTTTCCCAAATGCCCCTGAGATTTTTAGTCTAACACGCTCTCTTGTGCATACACTTTCCTGAACCTACCTGGGATGGCAAAGTATTTATACATACTACTACCAAGCTTCAGCATTATTTATTTTAGTTTCCTTTTCTGGAGAGAGGGCAACTCAGCTTCCTGAAAAGTGGCCTGTGGTGAGCCAGGGTTTAAATCCTTAGAGGATATGGAAATTACCATCTGCTATTGTCAACTGAATTATTGCTATCTTGGTCACAGAAATACTCAGTAAGGCAGAGAATAACTCAGGGAGTTATATCTCCGTATTTTTATTCATTCAACATCCTTTTACTGAGTACAATACTAAAATTAGAATGCTAAATGCAATCTTGTTCTTATATTTAAGGAGTTTAAATTTTTGTAAGGGAAACAGATTAAAGGGAATCAATGATAAAATATTAAATTAAATCTCTGAATACATACAACATTATGTGAAGTGAAGGAATAAGAGGGGAAAATTCCCATCCTAGTTAGGGTTTTCCCAGAAGGAGACACTAAGTTAAGGCCTTGAGTACAGATACTTCAGCTGGGAGGTGATCAAAAATTACAAGGGAGGGAGTAAAATGAGAAAGAAAGGTAATAAAAGGTTTGCTAGTTACTGCTGAGCATAACTGAAGCTCCAAGGCCCTGAGGACCTGTTGAGAATCAGTGTGACGTGTGCTCAGAATTATTAAAACCAGAGGACTAGAGACCAGACTATTTATACACCAATTCCCATTCCCTAACGGTAGAGGGTGGTCCTCAGGTGTTGATTCCCCGTATTTCAAAATAGAGAACTGCTTTCAATTTAGCAAACCTCAGGTGCTGGAGGAAACTCTTGGAGAAGCAGAGCTGCAGATGCTTGAGTTAGGAAGCGATCAGTATTAATGCCCCTATTTTACAGAAGAGGAAATTATTTTTTTGTTAAGTGAAGGCACATATACCTACACATACTTTCCAAATCATGTCTTAATTCACCAATTTAGACTCTGAAAAGTTCTGAATGGCCACCTACTTTAGACTTTTGCCATTGGTCCATGAGCACTACTGAAAAGAAGTCCTTATAATCACACATCTTTCACTGGTTCATGTATAACACTTTTGTTTCTCCTAATGCCTTCCAACACAGGTGATGAATTTATAGGGGTTTGAGTGCTGTGGCTAAATGTTTAGGACCATGACTAGACTCCTCAGCTCTGTTGTTCCTATACTGTCCTGTGTCCAAGTAAAGGGGAAACAACGTGGTCATTCATTTATGCATAAGTCCTTCCCTGCTTGGCCGTGGAGTCACTTAGTGTACCTAGTACTGGATTGTAAGACATGTTGACCTAGCTCTACCTTGGGGTAAATGGCAAGAGATCAGAGTTTAACTGGATTCCGCTAAGTAGCTATGTTTGCTTTATGATCCAATTCTGTATTGACTCCTTCTTTCTTCCTGAGGCAAAATTCCTCAGAGCCTGAGGCTGTGCCTGCCCCCCTAGCTTTTCCATCTCTACTCTCTTAATAACCTGATGCCTAAACAGAGAGGAGTTAGGACTCTGCATGCTGGGATTGTCCCTAATTATCTTTTGCTGGGAGACCTTGATCACAGGCCTTGGCGTAGCAGCTAACATGTACTCTGTTAAGTGGATGCATGAAGGATCAGTGTTTATAGTTCTGCTACCCAGATTACTACCTATATATTGCCATTGAAACAGCATAAGACTAAAGTTGTGCGTTCTTTGCTTTGCCACACTCTCATGATATAAAATAAGGATGAACCAAGCAGGTACAGCCAAATCCTGTTTATCTAGATGAAATGAATTTCAAATTGGCATTACCCCTCAAGACATACTCATGGATAAGCAAGTAATTGAACAAGACTGAAATATAATTTGTGTGAAAGGAAATAGATATAAGTTAGGAAGGTAGACGTGAAGTGCCTTCTCTAGCTAAGAAGTAATGGGGAACTACTGATGGTTTTTATCCACTGGGATGAGATTTCAATCTGGCTGATCTACAGTTGATAGATTTTTGCTGCTTTTGGATGGAATGCATGCAACAGATTTAGCCCAACCCTTTGCTAAATCCTACTGGAGGTACTTCTGAGATTAGGAAATCTGACTTTTCTGATGAATCCAGGATTCTAAATATTTTACTTTAGCCTAAATGATTCCCACTGGAAGCAGGAGATATCCGTGAAATGCTTAGACAAATGTAGTTAATATAGCCTATCATTAATTTGTCAGGTCTAATTAATGGTATCAGTTACCAGATGCAGAGAGAGACCATTACACTTCCTGGGAGTATAAAAAAGACAGTTAAGGTTGCTGCTGGAACTTATACTCTCCCTGGATCGCTGGAAGTAATGGGGTGAAAAATGGTAAGCTAAATAGCTAGAATACTTAACAGAATTGAGAATATATACAGTGTTGACCCTCTGTCTGCCATTCTGGCTGGGCCGAAACACCTAGAGCTATAGTAAGAAAAAAATAATCTAAGCAGCGGACTTCCAGGTTGTGCCAAACTGGGGTTAACATCCTCAAAGATATTGTCTGACTTCCCTGTCCTCCAGTTCCTCCATCATGGTGATGATTAGTTAGTTGAACTGATGGGGCAGTAAGGAAATACACGCTCACACACACATACCTATATATGTACATATATAGGTATGTGAATGCATTTAAAATATATTTAAACATATATATTAAAACCTTAATATTTAAACACAGATATACTTAAATATACATATATACTTAAATACACATATATATAATGCTTTATATATCTTAAACATGCAGACTCAAGCTAACTTTGATGTTGTTCCTATGTCAATCTTTCTTTCTTTCCAGGTTCCATGCAGCATGCAAGGTGGAACTAACTAGACAAGATGTAGCCCCATCTCTAATTAGTTGCTTTAGTTTTTATAATTATAGTGCTGGTAACAGAGCAGGAACCCTGTTGACAGAAACACAGCAATCAGATAAGGAATAGGCTCATTTTAAAGGCCACCTTTATCTCCTCCTGGTCAGATTTTTACTATGCTTTCAGTCACACTAAATTTTCAGTTTAATAAAGTGCAAACCGTACTCAGCTCTGCTTTCTTCCACCTTTACTCATCCTGTCACTCCCATAATAATTTATATACTTGGCTGTAGTCTCACTAATGGAACAATATTTTTCTGTAAATATGCTACCTTAAATCTTGGTATTTCCACTACTGAACCTTGACATTTTTCTTTACTTTTATTCAATAGATCCTTCATACATCCCTTAGTGATTGATATCTCAACATATACGGCTTTGATGTGTGTGTGTGTGTGCGTGTGTGTGTGTGTGTGTGTGTGTGTGTGTAAACTCCTTTTTTACCAGCGGGGATTTGTTGAAGTGCCATTGTACAAAGGGTGTATGTGTGGAAACACCATGTCATGATCAATGATGAATAATAGAAGATAAATAAAATAAAAACCTAATTATTAAGGCTCATGAGATGCAGTTAAGACATCAGAAAATATACCTACATGGTCATGCTGCTTCCCAATGAAAGACTATTCTGAAATCTCTTTGTTACATAAAGAACCTTCATTTATATTTTTAAGTTAGGTATAATTCTAAGATGTCCCATAAGGTTATAAGAGTCAGACCCTTAGGGTATATACATGTTATTTTGGCTGTTGAATCAAACACTAATCTAGGCACTGCTTTGAAGGAATTTTACAGCTGTAATTAAGGTCTCAAATCCATTGACCTTAAGATAAGGGAGATTATGTGACCTAAGTAGGTGAGCCCTTTGAAAGCAGAGCATTTCCTCCAGCTGGTCCCAGAGGAAGGCCTTAGAGATAAGCAGTTCTGCTGGCTTGGAAGAAAGCAAATGGTGTTGTGAACTACTTTTTTTTTTTTTTTTTTTAACATCTTTATTGGAGTATAATTGCTTTACAATGGTGTGTTAGTTTCAACTTCACAACAAAATGAATCAGTTATATGTATACATATGTTCCCATATCTCTTCTCTCTTGCGTCTCCCACCCTCCCTATCCCACCCCTCCAGGCGGTCACAAAGCACCAAACTGATCTCCCTTAGAGGCTGTTTGGCAGGGAACTGTGGGCAGCATTAGAAATTGAGATTGGTCCCTGGTTAGCAGCTAGCAAGAAAAATCTACTTCAGTATTGCCACCACAAGGGATTCAATTCTGCCAACAACTTGAATGAGCTTGGTGTAGGACCCTGAGCCTCTCAGATGAGATGTGTTGTGGGCGACACTTGGATTGTAGTCTTCTGAAACCCTGAATAGGGAATCCAGGTACAACATGCCTAGACTTCTGACCTACAGAACCTATGAGATGATAAATATATAGTGTTTTAAGCTGCTAAATTGATAGTGATGTGTTATATAGCAATAAACTAATACAATGTTTAAATTCATTATCTGAATAAATGAATGACAGAATGCTTTAATATGGATGAAACCACATATTTTATTTGAAGGTAAAATATTAATTTATTAATTGGAACATCATTCAGTAGTTAAGCTGTCATCCAGAGGCTGGTCTTCAATGAAGGGAATTCTATTACAGAGACATTTAACATACGCCTACAAAAGTGTACAAACTGGAGGAGAGAGCGGAAGCCACTTATTGGCTAATGCAAGGGCGAAGTACTTTATTACAGATTGGTGAGAGAGGTTAAATATGATTGTTTTTGAGGCGTTTGAGGGGTCAAATGGCATATCTATAAAGTTGGATTTATTCTGCGATTTCACTTGAATTTGTAAGCAGTAAAATTAATGAAAGAAATCTCAGATAATGTCTATATACTGACCTTTCTTATTTTGAACAGCTTAATTCATGTTCCATCTAATTTCTTACACATCAAATGTTACTACACTCAAAATAGTAGGGTAAGAGTCACCTCATTCTACATGGAATATATAAGCCTCCATTTTACTTATTAACATTTTATTTCTAAAATCATTGTCAGCATACTATTCTCCAACTGTTCTTTCCTTCTGTGACCCTATTTTATATACATTTTCCTGAACTCCAGAGCCTTCTTTTTTGTCATTTTAATTTTCAATTTCTATTCTAATTTTGAATGTAATCAGCACCATTATTTCAAGGGAGCAAATGTCAAAATTGCATTTGAATCTCTGGATAACTCAAGACAAAGTAGTTATTTTCTTTAAAATCACCTGAAGCAAGGAGAGGTATGACCTCTTGTAG
Organism: Tursiops truncatus; assembly: GCF_011762595.2. Lineage (NCBI taxonomy): Eukaryota > Metazoa > Chordata > Mammalia > Artiodactyla > Delphinidae > Tursiops > Tursiops truncatus. The sequence continues at coordinate 22,330,268 of NC_047052.1, forward strand.
ATGTAGATTTTAAGTACTTTGGCACACGAGCCTGAATAATAAATGGAAAACAGAGTCAAGTGAAGATGTGCCTGTTTGAGAAAGATACACTCCGCTGTATTCACTCGGTGATCTTTATTATGTGCTAGCTCTTCACAAATAAAGACTCTAATCCATGAGCATGACTAATATTTTAAATAACACATTCTGTTTTTAATATACATGCAGTACATAAGGAGAAAACATTTAAAGTATTGCAACAGATGTATTTAGTACCATTATAAAAAAGCGCCTAGAGAATACACGACTGAAAATTCTCATATATACGGCCAGTGCTGAGGGAAATGGATTTTATTTCTGGTAATTTAAAGCATCTAATCACTATCATTAAACAAATAAGGATTCATTACATGAGCCAGGGGGAAATGCTGTGAACACAGTGCAACTTGGAAATAAATGTGATCTAGAACTTAAATTTCTGTGCACATCTTATTTGAGCATAATTTATGTGGGAGGTTTATGATCTGTGACTACTTTTCAAGTTAATACAACTAACCACTGCAATGGTAGGTCTCAGCCACTCACATAATTGGGATGGAGAGGGGGTTAGCTGCAGAGGGGAAAGAGGCACTGCATTTAAAATTACACACGGACACAAAGTTGGAGGTACCAACTGCTTTAATAGAAGAGGAGGTCATTCACAGATATAATGGCCTAGTGGTTTGAGAGAGAGAATAGCCACCAGGGAAGGCGCTGAGACAAAAGAGGCGTAACAGTTATCAATCATGAGAAGTAGAAACCAGCCAGATAACACCCAATCGTTCCTCCAGTTGTAAATAGCCCTCTCTTCTTTAGTCTGGTAGCAATAGTAAAGACTTTGGATTTGGACCAGTCTGAGATAAATCTCAGTTCCATCATGAGTGAATTTCCTACCCACTGACAGAGGTTAACTCTTGAAACCTCAGTTCTGTCTTCCTTGAAAGTGATTTAATGATTCTTCCCCTCGAAGTATTTTGTGAAGACTAACATGTATGAAAGTTGAGGTAAAGTTACTGACAGTTTGTCTCTCTTTTATCCCTAATTTTAATAGTAAATAATAACCCATTTTAATTAGTAAAGAAACTTTCAGAGGGTATATCTAATAAGAATGTGTAGCTTACCTTAGAACAGGTATATAACAAACCTAAGATTTTTCAGAAAAATGAAAACTATTTTTGTAGCCTATTTGAACGAACCATTACAGAATTTTAGAGAAGAGAGAAATTGTCCTGAGAGAAAGTTCATGAAGAGAAAAGTATAAGAAAAAGGAGTTATTTAAAAATGGCCTAACAATAAGCAAATTAACAGTTTTGATAAATGTTTCTTTTGTCATTGTGCTAGACCAGTTCATTTCTATTTTTCCAAATTTAACTCAAACCAAGTAGATTTTGATAATGGAGGTGTTAAATTAGGTTCAAGCCAGGGTATGAACTAAACTAATAAAGACATGAATCAGGAAATACATAAAGTTTGGCATATGAAACAGGAATCAGGGGATATGCAGAAATTCCATATAGATTGCAGTATGTCCTTAGTATCATATTCAGCAAGTCCATAAATCTCTCTAAATGCTGACAGTAATGCTGTTTCTGGCCAGTAGAAATGACAGTCATTAAATAACCGTGTCATTCAGAAATGTGTTCTAACATGTATTTTTTATTATAATTATGAATAGGTCCCAAACCATCAAATTAAGCAGACAGTAAATCCCTAAGAATGCTAGATGGAAAATTAGATTTACAATTATGGCCCCAACAGTGAACAATATTTTTCATTGTTAAGTAAAAATTGCTGGAGGTTGAGAAATGCTTTCTTAGCAGGTAAAATTAGGGTTTGATGATAAAAATAAAATCCATTTTTAGAATATATATATATATATGATTAGTATTTATATGTAATTATATAATTGCTGCACAGGAGACAGGTTTTCCTTTGTAAACAAATAACATATATAAAATTTAAATTTGTTAAGTATAGTATTAATTTATTATTAATAACAAGCTTTATGCTCTCTGATTAAAGGGATAATTGAGAAAGTATGTTATGTGTCAAACCCTATGTTTGATGATTTTAGATATGTCATCTCCTTGAATCCTTTTGAAAACCTAGAAATGCAGACCTAACATTAGTTTTTACAGATGAGGGATTTGGAATTCACATGGACTTTGGGGGACTTATCAAAACTCAGATAATAAGTAGAAATCCAATTTGTCCTGGATTGGTTGTCGTATCTAGGTTATCAACCTCAAAGTTGTTTTTTTATGTATCATGATTTATCCTTCACCTTATAGTCAATCAAATGTGTTTTAATTAAGATAAAACTAAATGTTTTGACGAACATTAGTGGAGAGATATTATTAGATTATTTCAAGTTATAATAGCATTTCTATGGTTAATGAGATTAGATCGGATAATATATGAGAAATTACTTTTTGAACTGTAAAGTGCTATATAAAGACTCTCTCGGTACTTAACACATAGCCAGTATTTGTTGAGTACCTATTATCTTCCAGCCACTATTCCGGGCTCAAAATTTAGAGCAACAAACAAAATATACCTGATCCTTCCTATTATGAAGCTCCTACTTTAGATTGGAGAATCAGGAAATAGACAGGTAGACAATCAAGTGAGAGAAATAATGAGATAATTCATAGCCTGATGAGTGTTATAAAAATTAAATTATGACGATGTAATAAAAACTGAGCTGCAGGAACAAGGCTGGTGGGAAGCATGGTGTCTCTAGATTGAATGGTCACCAAGGATCAAATGATGGCAAGTCATGGGTTGGCCTCTGGGAATAGCATTACATACAGAAACACACCCATGAATGTACATACACACGTATGCACACGCACATACATAACACAAACTGCACGGAGTGCTCAAATGGCAAGAACAAGCTTGGAAGTTTCAAGGCACAGAAGGAAGGAGAGGCCAGTTTGACTATATCCTGGTGGACAAGAAGAGAATGGAATGAGAAATCAATGAGAGCTAGAGACAGGTTGAAGCCTCTTATAGTCAAAGATTGGAGAGCAGTCAATGCAATGATTCTCAAACTATCTATAGAGAAGGACAAGTTGTTTTTCTGTTTTGTCTTGTAGTTTCCAATTCAGTGTTAGGCTAATAATCTTGTAGACTCCAATAAAAATTAAAATGAGACTAGTGTACTGATGGAAAAATATTATAAAAATGGCTAAATACTTACATTGATCTTATTGTGGACCAGTAATAAAATGTTCATAGACCAGAGATGGTTTGGAAACAGCATTTTTTTTAGCTCTGATTGAGAAGGTTTGAAGCAGAAAAATAAGCCAATCTGATACAAATATAATATAAATGTGTGTGTGTGTGTGTGTGTGTGTGTGTGTGTGTGTGTGTGTGTAAAATCACCAATAAACCTTACAGCCTAAAGTGATGAGAAATATCTCTCCCATTGGTCCATGGACAGGATTCATTACTTTTTTTCCCAGGGATATCAGAAGTAGTTCACATTAAAGTTTGATTTTGTCTTGTACTTAAATAATAATAAAAAGAAACAAAACAAAATAAAACATAATGCTGAAGTCAGAGAAACTAGTGCCTCTACAACATTCCAGAGCTAAATTTTATATTTAATAATAGATCTAAGCGTAGACTCCTGTATGTAAATTAGTATTTTTAGAATCTGCTCACAATGAATCTATAATGATGATATTTGGGTAAAAAGCCTCTCCTGCTTTTGTCCCTCATATTGTAGAAGAGATTCAAGATAAAGAAGGTCTTGTACACATAATAAAGAAAACCAGTTTTTATTTTAAAAATTCCTGAAGTTCAAAGAGGTTAATTCTGCTCAAGTTCTTCTACCTAGGAAGAGGCAGAATTGAGAATACAGGGTATTTTGTTTGTTTGGATCTTGCTCGTTGTGTGTAATCCAAATCTCTCATGATATTGCTTGACACTAGGTTAAAAAAATAAAAGTTAACTTCTCTCCCTTTATATTTTACTTCATATTTCCTGACTTCACTTTTTTTCTATGCTGCCAATGTTGTAAGTACTATATCAAGTGTATTCCAGTCGTATTTCTTAAAGAATCAAGTCATTTTCTAAATGACATTAAAATCTGCTTAACTTTAATCATGAATTTGGGAAAAAAAGACACTTAAAATTATAGATTATACTTGAGATCCTCAGATCTGATAGACCCTATTTCACTTTTTACATCAAATGCTAGAAGTATTGCCATCCCAAACTCCTCTCATGGGAGGGTTGAAAGCTAATTTTCATTACACTCCATCTTTATCTGCTTCCTACTCAGTCTGACCAGTTGTATCTGTGTATATTTTTTTAGTCAGCCTGAACTATTTGAAATTACACTTCCTGATATAAATATATAATAAAAGCAGATTTTACAAATGAAATGCTTTAAAGGCATTAGGAAAGATGCATTGAGTAACACATGTGTGCCATGTTTTGCTTGCCTTGGGCTTCCCCCTTGAAACAACTGCATAAATTATGAGAAAACGCAGACAAATTATGAGGGCACTCTTGATGTGGCTAATAGAATCATTGATATGAATAGCAAGGAAGACAAATGGTACATAGCATACAACAGTCACGTACCAGTGCTCTCAACTAAGGGCCTAATCAATTAAAACCTCCTTTTGTTAAATAGTACTAAATTATACTTCATAAAAGAGCTGAATGATACAAGCAGTTTTTTACAACTATAAAGCTATAAATAAGCTGTTCTTATCAAAGGTGGCCTGTGTATCATTTAAATCCTTTCTTTGATATTGGGTACATGGGCATTTTACCCACACGTGTCCCATTCTCAGCCAAGATGTACCCTGCCTTTCAGTCACAGGCTCTTCTCCATTTATGAAGTATGTCAATGACCATTTCTACCTTCTGTCTTAGGAAAAGACTTGTCTCTAATGTACTTTTTTTTTTTTAATCTTTATTGGAGTATAATTGCTTTACAATGGTGTGTTAGTTTCTGCTTTATAACAAAGTGAATCAGTTATACATATACATATATCTCCATATCTCTTCCCTCTTGCGTCTCCCTCCCTCCCACCCTCCCTATCCCACCCCTCTAGGTGGTCACAAAGCACTGAGCTGATCTCCCTGTGCTATGCAGCTGCTTCCCACTAGCTATCTATTTTACATTTGGTAGTATATATAAGTCCATGCCACTCTCTCATTTTGTCCCAGCTTACCCTTCCCCCTCCCCGTGTCCTCAAGTCCATTCTCTACGTCTGCGTCTTTATTCCTGTCCTGCCCCTAGGTTCTTTATAACCTTTTTTTTTTTTAGATTCCATATATACGTGTTAGCATATGGTATTTGTTTTTCTCTTTCTGACTTACTTCACTCTCTATGACAGACTCTAGGTCCACCCACCTCACTACAAATAACTCAATTTTGTTTCTTTTCATGGCTGAGTAATATTCCATTGTATATATGCATGGAGGCAACCTAAGTGTCCATCGACAGATGAATGGATAATGTACTTTATAGTTTTTGTTGTTACTGCTGTTCTTTCTCTTTGCCTGTTCATTCATTTTTCATTAGATATAAGGAACACAATGAACATTCAGTTTTATTTTGTATTTTGGAAATTTTGTTATATTCTGGGAATATGCTTCCTATTCTCAATGAAATCCTAGTTTAGCATCTTACAGATTTCTTAAACATATACAACACTAAAAAACATGTTGTGAATCTAAGCCTATTCTAAAATAAAATGTTTATCTAATAAAATAAAAGCAGTTACTGAAAATACCATCATAGCAGTATAAAAATGATTAAGCATGAGGGCTTTGTTTAAATCCGAGCTCAGCCATTTAATAGCATTAAACAAAACCATAACTTTGGAAACGTTATATAAACCTTTCTTTCATTACTTCCAAAATAAAAATGATAATAGTGGAGATGAAGAAGTTTATTTAGGAAGCTTAAAATCCCATGCTCATTGAAATGGGAGTAATGGATATTGACTGAGAAGTACCACTCTTGCTTAATGTGTTAATATATGTAAAGGTTTCAGCTCTATACTTAGCACACAGTGCCTACTCAACAAATGTTGGTGTTATGGCACTACTTGTAGTTGTAGGAGTGGAAACGGTAGTATAATACTGCTACTACTACGGCTTTTACTATAATACTCCAGGCTGGCAACATAATGAATGCTGAATAAATGAATATATGAATCAACAAATAGATTAAGATTTGAATCTTTTTCAGAAAGGAATAATATATATGATAGTGGAGAAGCAAAAATTTTATATGAATTCTCATTCCAAAGGATTTGGGTCAGAAAACCTAAAGCTACTTAGATGATCACCTGGTTCAATTCCCTCATCTATGGAGAAAAAAACAGTTCAAGGAAGACTCAGAATTCTGTCAAAAGTCACATAGTTCACGGCAGAATAAGGCTCCCTCGGATTTAATTATGTGACAGGTCAGACATCCACATGCATACCAGGATGTATAATATTTTTCTCACAATGGTGGAAGTGGTTAATATATAAATCGTAAATACAGTGTATGTGTATATTTGACATATTATGGGATTCTGTATAAACTCCTCTAAAGGTGTAATTGTCATGGAAAGAAAGATGAATATATGTCCATTCAAATTTGTAAAGTTTGCTTAAAAATAGGAATAGTATTATTTATAAAACATCACATGTTGATTAAAAAATGAATGAAATATAGGGAAGTAATCAGTTTCATTATCATGCTTACATTGTCCATATCCCAAACCCACATGCCGATTTCCTCCAAGGGAGCCCATGAGTATCTGATAGGACAGCTGCCAGTGGAGATTTTGTAATGTCTTGTTTTTAGCTAATTTCTTTCAAACAGAAACTTCATGACCACTGGAAAAATTCCTGATGATTGGAATTAAGTTGTCCATTAGAATTGTCTTGATTTTTGGCTTTATGTTCTTATAAACAGACACTTGGCAAAAAATAGAGAAATGTATTTGATGGTATAAGCAGAGAAGAAAACTTTTGTCCTGTCTCCTCTTCCTTCCAGTCCTTGTTATGAGGAATGTATTAGGCCCAAACTTAGCTCACCAGACTCCTTGATTCATTAATTCTTTCATACATTCATTCCATAAATTCTCATTCAATACTTTCTCTGTGTTTAAGACACTAGGAATACAGTAGTTAATATTGTTTCGTACTAGTCCTTATAGAGTTTATGGTCTAATGGAGGATGTAGGTAGGTGCCCAGTCATTTGAGAGCACATAGAAAAGACACCTAATAGACTTAGAGGACTATGGAATGCTTCTCAGAAAAAAATGCCTTTGAAGCTGATACTTGGAGTAGAAATGAGTAAGGTGAAGGGTATCCCAGGAAGAAGGATCAGCATGGGGTAAAGTCAAGTAGCAGAAAGGACATGGGGAATTTCAGAGAACTGAAAGGAAGAAAGAATAAGACATGGGGAGCTGTGAGAGGTATGGCTGGAAAGAGAAGTAGGAATTCAATGAAAGAAGACACTTTTTAAGACATAATAAGGTCTTAGATTGTGACCTTGTTGATATGTGTATACACGCACATGTATGATGCACACGTACACACACACAGTCTCTGTATGTCTTTGTACATAGACTCTGAGAATGTGTGTATATATAGTACATGCCAGCCAATTAGCAGTTAGATACCTAGAAGCTCAGTAATGGATTTCTCATGACAGATTTTACAATCACTTACAATCATCTCCTCCTCTTCATGTAGTAAATCTTCATTTAAGTCTGAAAACAGTTTTGAAGAATCTTATCTTCCACAGTGCTTTCTGGATAGCACATTAAATATATTTCAGGTACATTTTTCACATTTAATCTTGAGAGAAACTGGCAAAATGGGAAATCAAGTGAAGACTACAATTATTGCTCACAAACTTTTGATGATATTGTCTGCATGTCCGTTCATATTCATATACGAGCACAAGCCTGCCAGAATGTAGAGACATATTTTTCTTCCATTTCAAAATTCCATTATTCTATGTCTGTTTCTAAAGTCTGATTAACAATGACAGCATGTTGGAGGGCATGTCTAACGTGATTGCAGTTCCATCAGTTGGAAGGCCCTTTGTTTCAACAACAATTATTTATGGAGAAATGCTTTCTTAGAATCAGACAGCACAAAGGTTGTATTTGCTGGAAGGACACATAAAGACAACTTCACTCCAAATTAATGAATTCAGTTTGTATTTCTCTGTGCAACACAGATGGACAAAACTATCAGCCAGTGTAAAAGATGGTGAGATGCAAACAGTAAGAAACATTTATGTTCATGTAATGCTTTAGTTTCTAACAGGCTTCAGAGCTGACCCCCACAAAGACCTGTGTAGTTGTCAGGAAGGGAATTCTCATCTCCATTCAACATATAAGGAAACATCATTTAAAATAGTTAAGCATTTTACCAAAGACCAATAGAGAGTAAATTGCATAGCCAGGGTTAGAACCCAGACCATCTGACTCCCAGACCTCTTTCCAATGATCTGGCTCCCTCTGTGGAACATGGTTCTCCCCCATCTACTTAACTCATTGCACAGCTCAAAAAATTTTTTTTCCAAAAGAATTGTATGGCACTAAATTTCCCAAATGTGTGTGCCAAAATATGTTGATTAAAGAAAGAAAATATTGGTTTATAAATTCTCCTGTATAATATTGTAACTGACTACCCAAACCCAGCACAGCTAACTTTATCACGCTGTATGTCAATTTTCAACTTTACTTCAAATCACATGCTTATTGCCTAAGTAGTGTGGTGAGGGAAGAGTAATATGGGTCATATGCTCCGTTTCCAAGTTACAGTATATCTCAGTGGTAGGAACAGTAATGACTCACTGTTCCTAGCACTGCTCGAATATAATTCCTTGATTCTTAGTTGTCGTAAATGTGATAGATCGTGCTAAAAATGAAATTGATACACAAATATAAAGCCTATGTCAGGATTTGATTCATTCTGTAAAAGTTTGAAATTAATAATAATTATTATTATTATACAATAAATGTATAGAACATATTTTGGTCTACCTTATAAATGCCATGTCAAGAAAAGATTTTTCACCTTTATGAAAAGTATATTGCCAATTTGTTATGTTTCTGCTTTACTTTTTGTTGTATATATCTTGTTTATTCTTTATAACCACAGATTCCCTCATATTGTTATTTATTTTTAAATTATTTCCTTTCCCTTTCTATAAGGCATAAATTTTATTCTATAAACGGAGCTATAGTAGCCTAATATATATCTACAGAGGTAATAAAAAATTAAAAAGTTACGTTGTTTTACACATAAGAAAGTAGCAATTTCAAAATGTCACCCATTGGTGTTGTTATAGCCTAGTATACTCAGTCATTGTCTATATCATTTAAAGTATTGCACTCTTTTCTAAAGCAATATTGTAGTCTGCAGCAAGAGCTATGATGATACTTTTAATTATCAATCAGGTTATTCCACTATTTTAATTTACCTAAATTTTTAAATCAACAAAAGCAGAAACTACACTAATGAAGAGCTTATTGTAGTATTATGAATAATATGAAGGAAGAAAACAGTAAAAATAATCTAAACAAAGTATTACATAAAGAGATAGTTTAATTATGTATCTATGTGCCTATATCTCTATATATAGATATATAGATATATCAAAAGACTGGAACATATTTCAGTGATATAGAGAGAAAACTGTTAATTCTGGAGATTGGCTGGGTTGTCATTGTTAGTGGATTAAATGTTGGCAGTAATGGGTCAGCTGATGTCCAGTTGTATGGTCAAGAGTGGTGTAGGTGGTGTGGCATTTGAAGAATATATGGGCTAGTATTTCATAATTAGCGCTAAGGTTACAAAAGGTCACACATAGTGAGTGCTCTGATTAGGAAAGATACTTCCAGGAATGTCTCATGGGACCATAGGGATGGTTGAGAGAACACTGATGAAGAAGAATGAGGCTCAGCAGGATGATGGGTCCAAGAAGCCCCTCAATCTAAAGTGGATGGAGAGCTGGGACCATTCTGGAAAAAAAGAACCATGATAAGGCACCACACACATCACCAAACTCCAGAGAACAAGAGACCTGAAGTGAAACACTCTTGCTCAGCATGCCATTGTCACAGAATCTGCATTCATAAAAGATGTATGAGAGAAGTGTTTATTTGTCATAAAACATTTGATTGCAAGTGGCAAAAAAAAGCAATTCACAATGACTTGAGGAGAGAAAAACCTACAAGTCCAAAGGCAGGCTGACTGTTTATGAATGTTTATCTTTAGCACAGAGTAAAAATATGTCCATCTTCTTCTTTTGGTTCTGATTTTCTGTTAGGTTTTATTCTCAGGCAAGCTCTACTTTCACTCTAGCAAGACAGCCACAAGCCCAGGATTATGACCTATCAGCTAGGCAATGTTACTGGAAAAAGAGGTTCTCCATCTTGGTTACTAAAAAATAATAATAAAATAAAATGAAATCCTGATATTTAAACATATTCACCTGACTGGTCAAGTATCCTTCTTAAGGCAAGTATAGTAATTAAGTGATTGGAATTCACTATTAAGCTTGAACTGTGTCACATTGTCACCTCTGGAATTGAGGTAGGTGGCAACCTTACTTATCATATATAAGTAGAGGGAAAGTCTCTCAAAGGCAGGTTGAAACCACTTGAATAATGTGGGATGAGTAGTGTATCCATCTGGTTTGGAGAGAAAATACGCGATAATCATAGCAGAGTTTAATAAGTGGACTATTTGGAGAGGTGTGGGTAGGGATTATGGCAACTAACAAGGGAAGATGCAGGAACCTCAAGGCTAGCAAGACATTTAGGCATAAAGGAGCATGTAGAGGGAGCAAAACAGAAACCCAGGAGGAGTTGTGCCCCAGCAAAGAGGGACTAGATAGATATAAACCCTGCCCTCAATTTTCTCCAGCCATCCTAGTTCCTGATGTCAATTATCATCATGAAACTCCAACCACAGGTATAGGGAAAAAAACATAACAGGTTACAGAGTACGTTGGGGAAGGACCATGTGAGGAGGTGTAAAGACAAAATATCAAACACAGATAATAAATGGGAAAACAGTGGCTGTTGTTCATGACACTGGGACCAGGCTGGCGCTGTGCATGTGTAAAATCATTGGTGTGGTGTGGTATAAGAGAAATCAGAAACTGGTAACAGTGGGTCATTGGAAGTTGACGCATTTGAGTTGAGGGATGTTTTAGGTCCTGCAGGTTTTGAAGAAGGGCAGCACTTAGAACAATTCAAATTAAGTAAAATAAGTGAATCGACCTAGAAAAGGTGGCCCTCCTTTATGTAAACCATACTGACCATATGTGACTGTTTTTTTCTGATCTCTAACTCCACAATACTTTCCCTCCCTTAATTCCTACATTATTTATTGTCCACGCCATCAGTCAAGATCCCTCCACATTCCCATGCAGCGTATGCTGCTATTGTGATGATTAATTTTACTGTTCAACTTGACTGGATCACAGGATGCCCAGGCATTTTGGTCAAACAGTATTCTGGGTGTGTCTGTGAAGGTGTTTCTGGATGAGATTAACATTTGAATCAGTAGACTGAGTAGAGCAGATAGCTCTCTCTAACATGGGTGGCCCACATCTAATTGAAGGCCTGAATCGAACAAAGAGGCTAATGCTTTGGCCAGTAAGAGGGAACTCCTACCTGACTGCTGAGCTGGGATACTGGTCTTTTCCTGCCTTTGGACTTAAACTGAAATATCAGCTCTTCTTGTGTGTTGAGCCTGCTAGCCTTTGGATGGGAATTTACACTCTCCCAGTTCTCAGGCCTTTGGGCTTGGACTGGGATTACACTATTTCCAGCTTACCTACTGCAGAGTTTGGGACTTCTTAACCTCCATAGTCATCTGAGCCAATTCCTTATAATAAACCTCTTTCTATATAGATACATCCTGTTGCTTCTGTTTCTCTGGAGAACCCAAACTAATACAACTACGTATGCAAAGATTTCTTCTACACAACTATTAGCTGCATGAGTTCAAGGACAATGACTTATGTGTCAGTAAATCATATGTCCAGGTATATAGACATTGTTTTACTTATCAGTAGTTTGTTGGATCCTTGGTCTTCTTTCATTACCATTTGTTCATACAGTCTGTATTCTTAAAAGTAGATGTGAGTTTGGTTAAATAAAATCTATAGCAAGTCCAGTGTAAAGGCACTGTAGTAATTGCTATTTGTGGGCTTGATATAAAAATGTTAAAATAGAGGATTTCTCCCTTCCAGACATTTCCTAATGTCTTTTAAAAATTTTTAGTTTGCTAATTTGAGCTTTATTAATACACTATCATAGAGTATGTAATCACTGGTGACTTCCTTTTTCACTGAATGTTACAAAAATGAGTTTACCCTTTTATAATTTTGTAGCTTAGTTATTTTGTGGTTGTATAATATTCCACTAAGTATATCATAATTAAATTAACCATTTATAAATCTTTGTTTTATTTTTAGCTCCTAACTAGTATGAACAAAAATATCTCTAAGGCTTTTACCTAGGGATTTCATTGTAAGGTCATAAATTATGCAAATGCTAAAATTTGCGAAATAATACAAAACTATTTCTTAAAATGATTTTATCATTTTATATCTCTCTCTATCCATCTTTTTCAGCACTCAGTATTATCAGATTTCCACCTTTTACTGGTCTAGTGAGTGTGAAATTGATTGTAACTTGCATTTTCTTGATATCCAGTAAGGTTGAAAATCTGTTCCCATGTTTCTCAACCATTCCTGTTCCTTGTTGGAGAGATAGCTATTTATGATTTTTGTCTTTTTTTTTTAATAAAAAGCTATTTTTTCTTATTGATTTGAAATTGTTCTTTATATATTCTTGACATCAATTGTATATCAATTTGACGTGCTACAATTATATCTCTCATTTGTGGGCTTCCTTTTTTACTTTATGGTATTGGTTGATAAACACAGTTTTTTAATTTGAATGTAATCAAATGTTTGAAATGTTGGTTCTATGTCAGTGTTTAATGTGAATTACTTAGGTAATCCTTTCACTTCCTAGAGACAATATAAGTATTCTTCTGTATTTTATTCTAAGGGATTTAGGAGTTTGGGTTTCACATTTATTTCTTATTCCATCGCTATATGTGTGAGTGTGTTTGTGTGTGTTTTGTGACATAGAGATGCAGTGTAATTTTAAAATATGTATAACCTGTCGTCTCAACACTGTTTATTGAATGATATCCCCTTTCTGCAATGATTATCATGCTATATAGGCAGAGTTGCTAAGTTTACATAGCCCCTAAATAAGTTCCTGTAATATCTGTTGTCTTGCATTGGTCACTTTATCAATCCGTGTTAATACCATGCAATAACTTCTGCTTCTTCTATGCTTTTGCTTATTCATAAAAAAATTTTATATGAAAATTCCTCAAAAAATCCCCTACGTTTTGAGTTTAATTACATTAAACCTATGGATCAATTTGGCAACATTTCTCCTTGGTATATTTTAACCTTTTTATCTTTGAATACATGTATCTCTTTATTTAAAGTATACACTGATTTTCTTTATCCTGGTATCAATGATGCCTATAACTGTGACTGGCATATAATATTTGCATGTAAACACGTCTAAATGTAAAAGTGGAAAATATTAATGGATGTTAGGACTGATGTGACCTAAAGGGAGAAATAAGTTAAACCATTAGCTGACTTAAAAATTCTCTTTACAACATTCCGTCAAAGGGTTGTCTTGTCTCTCTTTGGCACTGCCATTGACAGGGCGCTTACTACGTGCTAAGGAGGTTTCTGAAGAACAAATGTTTTTAAAAAATCAGTTGCTCACCTTGTTCTAAAATTATCCATTCAGTTTGGCTTATTTATAAAATTTCACATATTTCCTTTTAGATTTTCATTTAGCTCAGTTTTTCTTTTTAGCTGCCATTTCCTTAACCTCTTCTTACCAATCAAAGATTTGTTCTTTCTTATTCTTTGTAATTTATTGAATCTTCTCATTTGAAACAAAAACCTTTGAAACACCACTTATCAAAGGTTTCAGTATAAGTCCTGTGTCCAGCTTCATCCTTTGTATTTCTCTCTCACCATGCATTTATGACACATTGAGATCATATTCTAAGCCTTTATATGTTCCATCTTCCATGTTTTGTGATTTACACAGCCATGTTATAAACCTATCAAAGCCTTCATTATTCCCCATTTATGTGACTCTGTATGAAACATCCGTTGTCATTTATTAATATTTAAATAAGCCATTCCTACATTCTTTTTTATTTTAACGCTGTCACACTGTCTACTTTGTCTCTCCTTTTTTTCTGGTAATGGGATTACTTCTGACTTCTACACATATACATGTTCATTGCAGCTCTATTTACAATAGCCAGGACATGGAAACAACCTAAGTGTCCATCATCAGATGAATGGATAAACAAGATGTGGCACATATATACAATGGAATATTACTCAGCCATAAAAAGAAATGAAATTGAGCTATTGGTAATGAGGTGGATGGACCTAGAGTCTGTCATACAGAGTGAAGTAAGTCAGAAAGAGAAAGACAAATACCGTATGCTAACACATATATATGGAATTTAAGAAAAAAAAAGTCATGAAGAACCTAGGGCTAAGACAGGAATAAAGACACACACCTACTAGAGAATGGACTTGAGGATATGGGGAGGGGGAAGGGTAAGCTATGACAAAGCGAGAGAGTGGCATGGACATATATACACTACCAAACGTAAAATAGATAGCTAGTGGGAAGCAGCCGCATAGCACAGGGAGATCAGCTCGGTGCTTTGTGACCACCTAGAGGGGTGGGATAGGGAGGGTGGGAGGGAGGGAGACGCAAGAGGGAAGAGATATGGAGATATATGTATATGTATAACTGATTCATTTTGTTATAAAGCAGAAACTAACATACCATTGTAAAGCAATTATACTCCAATAAAGATGTAAAAAAAAAATAAATAAAAAAATAAAGAGTTTAAAAATGGAAAAAAAAAAACTAAGGCTATGCTCCCTATTTACCTGTGCTGTAGGGGACTTTTCCAAGGCTATCGGCAATTTTAATTAATCAAATAGGTGAGGCTGGAGGCTGCTTTTGAATTCCAAGCTTCCTTCATTCAAGACAAAAAAAAATGTAGAATCATAATTTTATAGCTTTTAAATAAATTTAGGAGATGAAGAACTTGAGATCAGAGGAAGCCAATTCATATTGTGCTATTGTTTCATTTGTTTAAGAAAGTATTTCAACTTATTAAAAGAATGTCTGGAGTAAGGGCAGGAGAAGCTCTTCTAAGACATTCTGTATTTCCCATCCTTGTAACTTTGCTGAGAACAGTATAGATGCTCAATATATTTTTATCAAACACATTTACTGATATAGGGTATTTTGGAAACAGGACTACATGTCAGGTCTGATATTTCTTTTACAAGAATTATAAATGTAAAAAAATGCAACTGGCAAATAAAAAGTCTCCATGATTTTTATTGCAGTCAGTTGATTTTTAATAAAAAGGAAAATTACTGCATGAGAGGATCCAGCTCTATTAGCATGCATTTAAACATTTTCCAATATTAACACTGCATTCCATTGTGACCTGCCTGCTGATTTTGATCCCAGGCAGCAAGCTGAGACTTCTACGTTTGCTCAGCTAGGCCTTATGAGCACACTCTCTCTCACTCCAACCCTCTCTCTCCCTCTCTTTCTCTTCTCTCTCTCTCTCTCTTTCTGTTTCACATCTAAGTCCTGGACCCGTACTGTAATTTGCCCAATGCAGCAGCCATTCTCATTCCCTTCCCAATAATTATACCAAGGACAGAAAATGCCCCTAAATTAATCCATCACACTGGCACAGATTCTAATGAGTGGGAAATGCCAAAAATGATCCATTATCACTGCAGTTGGAAAATCATTTCTCAGTTCAGCCTGAGCAACCAGTAAAAGAAATCTCTGAAGCATACAGTGAAGGCTGTATGTAGAAAGCAATCTCTGGTCCTGGAGCTGCCTCGGTGGGGCACTAACTGATTTATATGTCCACACAGCTATGCCCATCCGCATGTACAGACATTACCCCAGAGTACCTGTGTGTGCTCATCCTGGGTTTTGAAAAACTAGATTATTCTTCCTGGGTTGAGTTTTAAAAGGTCATTTGACCAAAATGCAATGCCACAGTGCCCTCAAGTGGTGCAACATATTTAGAATAATTATTTCTTGGTGGTAGGATTCTTGCTTCTCTTGTTTTTAAGAGAAGGTAAAAGATATGAACAACAGCAGCAACAAAATCTTTCTGCACCTACCTACTCTCATTTTTTAAATTGGTCGCCTTTCTACATTGTCTCATCTCACTTTTTTCCGCATCCCTAATCTCCAATAGTTCTGTATTCCTTTAACTCACCTTGCAAAGGTGGCAGACCAGCCACTCCACCCAAAGTCTGTGTTGTCAGTGTAGTAGTCTGATGAGTCAAGGACACTACTTTCTCCACTTCCCCTACCACATGGGGGAGGTAATATGAGAAAAGTGCCAGGGGAACAATGTCCCGACCCCTCAGATGTGTAAAAACAAATGTGAAGATAATCAAGATCTTTATATTGACCTCTGGTGAATTTATACTTTGTGTGTAACTGAATTCAAAATTTCTCAATTCCATTTCGGGAATATTCCTGTCAGTTCTGAGTTTCTCTTTGGGCTGCACAGAGAAAAATGCAAATATCTTTAAATCGTTACTTTATTTGATTAATCAGTTAAGCAATTGATTTAATCATTTTAAAATTTTTATTTCATCATATTTTATGTATTTTCCCCCAATAATCAGGCCTCACAGATTTCACTATGAGAAAGGTGGTGTCAATTTCACACATGGCCCTTTTTGAGAAGTAAGAGTTACATGTGCATTTTTTCTTTATTTGCATTTTAAACCATTGTGCAATTCCAGTTAAGTGTGGAATAATCACTTATCAGGAAATTACTATCAAAAGGAAAAGTCTAGATGTCACTGTTGAATGGTAACTAATAATGAAATAAAGTAAGTTGGTAAATTTTGTGGGTATATAATATAATATACACACATGTAATCTCTTTTGTGAAACAAAAGAAAAAATAAAAATGCAGAAATTTTACATTGCAGTGACCACAAAAGTGAAATTCATGAGAACTGAGTTTGACTAAATAGAACAGAGGATCCAGGGAGATATGAAGGGTGTTTGCAATATCCCCATATACTGAGCCATGAAGCTCTTAGTTTATGAGAATGATGATGAGAAAAAAAGAGCATGCAAATATTTAAGTATTACTCTTAGTCCTTATTTTCTTGGCTATTCTTCCAACAAAAAAGGAAGGGGTTATTTTTATTCGTGATGTTAGAAAAGGATGGAGTAACACAACGTGGTTACCTTTGAGCCAGGTTGGACAGCCACATTATGTAGTATTTCAGAGCAAAAGCTTCAGCCATTAGACAAACCAGCTACAGAATCCAGGCTCTGAGACATAGTCCATGAGATCCTGTGTGACCATTTTTAATCTCTGAGACTCTTCCTGAATAAAATGAGAATACTTAAGAATACCTACATCATAATGTCATTGCAATAATTCAAGGACACAATATCTGTAATTGTATAAGCATAAGAAAAAGCCTGGTATATCTAAGGCACTGTGCCCAGCATAGTAAATAGCCAGCCAGTTTCATTTTAATTTAATTTAATTTTTGTTATTTATTGACCATTTCAGACTAAAGAAAAGGCTTGAGCAATGCATTACATTGTGGGCCTGGATAAGTAGTTTCCATATGTCCCAATCACAGGAAACAGGCTACAATTCACTTTGGTTAGATCCAGGTCAGAGAAAATTTGAATAGTGAAGAATTACTATTTTAAAATGACCTTGATTTCCACAAATAATGAATTCATAGTTTACTTGGGTCTCAGTGCTGTCATCTTAAAAATGGGAAAAATAAATTTTAGGTCATTTCAGTTACTAAAATATTAAATATATTAATTTGTTTAATATATACTAAAATATTTTAACATATATTAATACTGTAATGTAGCAGAAATCTGTCACATTATGAAGAAAGAATTAGCTCAAACAATATACAGTATTATGCTAAATAAGCAGATGTAAGATCTTGAAAATCTCATATATTCCTGTCAATGAAACCCACAATTATAGTAAGGTACGACCAGAAATCTTAAAAGGTATATATTAAATGTGACAGATTCTCTTAATTTTATCAATAAACCATCAGGGACTGATGGTTACAAGGAATTTCCCTCGGTTTTAAAGATTTGTTTGGTCACAGATTTTATTTAATCATATTCTCTAAGTATGACAATGTGTCACCTATACACAGTCTTCACTTAACCTCTAGCAGCGGGTTATAGCAGGTCTGAGTGAAGTGTGTTCACATACCGTGCCAGGCTCTGCAACACTGGCTTCCCTCGGATCTCTTTAAATGCATCTCCCACCACTTCTATCTATCGCCCTACAGCCCAGCCACATCTCACACTTTATCTCTGTCTGATCTTGATGGGCCATTTAATGTCGCAAGTCATTGCTCTTCCTGTCCTGTCACCCATATTGCCATGCTCTTTTCATACCTAGCAACATCCCGTTATTTGTAGCACTCATCCTAACTCTTTGATGTTGACTCCTCAGATCTCCTCCATCAGAATTGATTGCTCCTTCCCTTGCTTTCTTAGAGCACTTGGTGCTTTTTGCTAATAGTTATTTTGTTTGGCCTTACACAAATGACTTTATCCAGCCACTCCGTTCATCCACACATCTATTCATCATTCCAATCTAGTGCTGGAAATATTTGCTTTACAGTAGGTAAGAGAACAGTTTAAGGGTTAGGAATTCAGTCTATGGTTTCAGAGAAATGTGTCATGAGCTCTTTCTCTTCCACTTACCACTCTGGACAATTTAACAACTTTAAAGCTCAGTTTACTCATCTGTAAGATTTGGGCCAAAATCAGTGTGCTGACATTACAAGACTTCAGAGAAAACTGATTGAAATGGGCTTCAAACATTTATCCTGGACCTAGTAAACACTCAATACATGCTAGTAGCTGTTATGACTACTATTATTGCCATTCTATCTCTCTATGCCAACTGCAAATTTTATATCTGTCATCCAGGCCTCACTCCTGAACTTCAAACATATACATCCAACTGTCCTCTAAACTGTCTCCCCAATCTATTCCATGCTGGCCTGTTTAAAGACAAGTTTTACAAAATTTTAGTATCCAAGTGACATATAGAACTAACCTCTCAAAAGTTGAAATGCTGATGAGCCCTCAAAACAAAACCTGCTTTTTTATTCAGTTGCTCCATCTCCATTTACACCTAATACATGTGCATATTATTTTCCCATAGCTCACTGATGCTCAGTTCATGGAAAGTATCTCAATTCAGTAAGCTAGGGCAGTAGCAGGGCTCACCTCATTTGTTTTCAGTGATCACTATTTGTTATTGCATTGTGTCTAGTGTTGTGAAGTTTTTTGTTTTATATATTATGATGATGATGATGATGATGCTGATGGTGAAGATGTTACAATTATCTACTTTTTTTGGGGGGGGGATGAAGGTAAACATGATCTCTTTCTACCATATTGGTCCAAAATGCTAATAGTATCCTTAGATAAGTAAGGCAGTCATGCATTTCTCTGATCAAAATTCATCAATGACTCTCTTGACTTTCTTCAGAGACAAAGTCAAGTTTGTAATAGTGGCCTACCAAGCCTGTATAGTCTTCCCCTTCACTGCTTCCCTGATCTTATTTATTCCTATTCCTAACTTTGCTCCAGCCACATTGACCTTTCGTCACTCAGACATTTCAGTCACTCTCTATCCTTAGGGTCTTTACACTGGCTAATGTCTCTATGTGGATGTTATCTAATTCCTCCTCTCCAACTTCCTTGGCTCATACATCTCTATGAAAAATTTTCTCATGTGTCACTTCTCTGTGATGCTTACCTTCACACCATCTTATTTAAAATTGCAAACTCCTTCTCTCCTGCTTTTCTGATCCATATTACCCTTGCTCTACATTTATTTTTTTCCATAACACTTATCACATTGCAACACACTAATTAAAACACTAAGTATTTAGTCATTTCTCATCTTCACTCTCATGACCACACTCTTGTCAGAGATAAGTTCTATCAGGGAAGAATTCTTCTTCTTTTTTTTTTTTTCACATGTGTCTCTTTGCTGAGCACATTAGTTGCAGCTGCTTAACAAATATTTACTGATTAAATTAATAAACCTACAATTTTATGGAACCAGTGCGTTTATTACAAAATCAGAAGAATATCTTAACCATTGTTAGCAAAGACTTAAAATCTAATGCAGGAAAAAGAGAACTCAACCAACAGTAAGGTTTAGTGTAGGGCATTTGCAAACTCTATTCCACAACTAGGATGTGATTTTTTTTTTTTTTTTTTTTTTTTTTTTTTTTTTTGAGGATAGTAAGTGAATCTCTGTTTTCCCCAGGATTGGTGATTTTTATGTATTAAGTGTCTGTAAGACCTTAATATATTTATCTTATCCTAATCTCTTGTAGTCTTTTTGCATTATATGCATTCCATTTATGTATAAGGTTTCTTAGAGGAAGAGAGAAGGACACAGGTATAAAATCTCTGATTACCAGAAGTGGAATTGCCATGAGTAGAGATTTAAGCACTAGCCATAAGCTCCAGCTATAATTAAGAAGAAGAGGTCCATGTGGCAATGAATTGAGGCCTCCTGCCGGTGGCCAGCACCAACTTGACAGCCGTATGAGTGAACCGTCTTGGAAGTGGACCCTCCATCCCCAGTCAAGCCTTCAGATGATCACAACCCCACCTGACAGTGTAATTTCAATTCATGAGAGACTGGAGCTAGATCAGCTGAGCCAAGCTGCTCCCCAAATCCTGATTTACAGAATCTGTGTGAGATGATAAATGTTTGTATTTGTTTTAGGACACTGTATTTTGAGGTAATTTGTTGTGCAGCAATACGTAACTAATACAGATGGTTAAAAAAAAAAAGAATAAGAATATTTAAACTACAAGCTTCATTATACTGTATGAGGCTGTAGTTGGGGAAAGATTACTCCTGTTTACTACTTTCTACCCAAAGCCTGAATTGTTGAAAGACTAGGGACAGGATAAATCTACTAAGAGAGCAGTAAAATATGTGGTTTATGAAAACCAGATACAGTAGGAAGTGGAGCTGGATATTGAATGGTACTTTTGAACCACAGGAAACTAAATCTTGCACCAAGTACAAAGGGTTTTCACCATGTTGCAGGCAGGTCAAAATATTTAAGGCCATATTCTTAATAATACACACCATTAATTGTGCAAGCATTCAGAGCTCCTAACATGTCTTGGGCTCTCTAATAAGTACTGAGCCATGCCTTGTGATGAGAAGGACACACTATTCATGACCAACAAACTTCCAAGTCTTATGCTCAGCATGTTTTGAATAGCTGAAGGGACATAATGTCTGCTCCAGCATTGCATGGGTTAACTTTCAGAGACCACCCTCACCTCTCACCTCTCCTTGGCTGAACCTGTATTAAAACAAACAAACAAAAAAGCATAGTTCCATGTTTACTGCTTTCACCAATTTCTATCCCATATGCTTAGAAGTGAAAAATCTCATTTGCATAGGACATTCAGAATGAAGAGTCAGTCACATTGAACTGGTTTTGTGATTTTTTCTTTCCCCTACAGTATGTTTTCTTTGACTGCCTTTTGGACTCAAGCATGAAAGAGGGGGGTAGTCTGCATAACTTACTCAGAATACCTCCTTTCCAGTGGCATAGCCTCTCATGTTTCTCAGAATAATGAGGGAAATGCAAAGTGAGAAAAGCAACTCAAAACCAAAACCCAAACATTTAGTTAAAAAAAAAAAAAAGATAAAGTATATAGAGAAAAGAATAGGCCAGATATTGTTCTGGGTTCTGGGAATATAAAAGAATATGTATCTTTTATAGAGACCATACTATGGACTTTCAGGCATGATTCTCAGTGGCTTTTATTTATTAAGTCCTTTAATCCTCACAACAGTTCTATGAAGTGAGATTTATTCTCATCCCTGTGGCCCAGGTGAGAAAAGGTAAGGCACAGGGAGGTTAAATAATATTCCTAAGATTTCACAGGCATACAGTGCAGGGTCTGGGATTTGGACCTCTACAGTTTGACTGCAGAGGCCTCCTTAACTACTCTACGTTTATAGGAATTCAACATGCTCCCTATGCAGTTGTAAGAGCTTGTCGTGTGTGGAAAGGAGATAGATAAATCAGTATTTTGCTTCCAGCTATTATGAATGGCATGAATGATGACATTTGTGGATTTAAGTGTGTGTTTAAACTATCATTCACCTGTGTCTATACCTCCTTTTTGTTTTTCTTTTCAAATGAAATATTTACTTTGGAGTGGGTTTTTAAATGTCATCTGTTTTATAATCCCTGCATTAGCTTTAAAACTCTTTCATGCTACTTGCAGTTGGGCAGGAGATTCTGTGTTGGAAAGTTGAACAAGAATAGAATATTGAATTAATGAGCTGGAAATTGGCATTTCTGTTAGAAATAACTTGGCGTTCCTGGGTACTTTTGGTCATTTCCTACATGGTTTAACTATTGTATTTTTTCAGGAAGATAATGTGGCTCATTCTATCATGGGAAGTAAGATCAAGATAGCAAATAAGTACATACCTACTATGTTTCTGAATATGTTTTGGGTAAAAATTTACATTATTGTTATTGTTATTATTGTTAAAACCAGTTGCAAATGAGACTCTTATTCTGCAACATTAAGTATCAAGAAGGGATAAAGAAGATAAAGTTTCTAGTTCGGTTTTTCTAAAAAATAATTTTGCAAGACTGGGTAGGTTACTTCCTTCTCTCTTAACTTGTCTTTAAACAGGCCAGCATGCAATAGATTGGGGAGACATAACAGGATTCTAGCAACCTATACAGTAACCCTCTAGTGGGAGAGATAAGTTATTGGCAGGGACAGGTGATAGAAGAAGTATAAGCCACATTACCTCCTCATTTTGAGCAGACTTCAACTTCTTGTGGCAATATCTGAATAATTTTTAATGATAATGTCTATTATATAGGATTCTTTCTAGTTTCTGTCATTAGACTGTTACTGCTTGTTTTTCAAATTTAGATGCCTTTGTTTTTTCTTTTTATGAGAATTTGGGAGACACTACATTGGAGGTGAATCAGTTGCATTGTTGAACCAGAAACCCATTATTTTATTTCAATGTTATCTGATTCTGCAGTTTTTATCATTATACTCTTGTGATGTGATTTCATACCCATCTTTCATTTTTTATTTTTGTCTTTACTTATTAGATTTAATTTTTTTATCTTTTAGTTTACTTCTTAGGACAGAAGCTTCAGCCTTAATTCTCCTATTCTTGATTGCTTGATTCTTCTTATTTCATTTCATCGCTTAGTACTAACCTTCTAATAAATAGAAACAATAATTAATCAGTGATAACTCTGTATATGCAGCATGTGTTGGGTGGATAAAGCCTACGTGAATTTCACTGTATTGCATCATTTGATTCTCAAAACAGTCCTCTTAAATAAGAAACATCTTTAAATGTGTGTATATACATACACACACTACATCTATATGTGTATATCTATCTATACACATACATACACACTATATCTATATATATGAACATCCTCTGAGAAAACATATAGTCTGAGAATATATAGCAGACCCTTGAACATCATGGGGGTTAAGGGCACCAACCTCCTGTGTCCTGAAAATCTGCCTATAACTTCATAGTCAGCCCTCTGTATACTGGGTTCCACATCCATGGACTCAACCAACAGTGGATTGTGCAGTACTGTAGTACATATTTAATATGTACTATGAAAATAACGTGCATATAAGTGAACCCATACAGTTGAAACTCGAGCTGTTCAAAGCTCAACTATAGGTATATGTGTGTATGTATATATATACATATGTATGCATACACTCACAGAAATTAGTGATATATTTTATGAACAAAGTCACAATCTGTTTTGTCTGCTTGGGCATTAACATTTACTTCCCTTTTTTGACCAATGTTCTGAGAGATATCACACGGCTCACAGGTTTTAGAGAGACAAAATGCCATCCCATATTTTAATTTTGATGACCCTTTTCATGTGATAAAGGATTATATGTTTCAAAGCAGGGACAGCTGTCTTATATCTGCTTATCTTTAAAACAATCTTGTACAAAGGGCAACATTTGTGGTATTCTGTTCACTTTACAGTTGAGGAAGTGTACTCAGAGATATCAAAATGTTCCCTAGGTTGCTGAAACAGGCCAGGGTTGCTGTATCCAAACCTAGTCTTCCTCCAGTATGCTAACTATCATTGAGTAGTTTCAAACTTGGGGGAAATAAGAAATTTAGTGTTATTCAACTTGCATTTTCAGGTACTCCTGCTATGGAAGGCATATTAAAGGATGACAAAAAAATAAAACCAATATTCTGCAAAATTACAATTTAATATGAAATAACTCTTACAATCTAATAAAGAGCTCTTTTAGCGATTCCAAATTATGGAAGAAAAAAATAGAATAAGATTAGTGCTTCTAATGAGTCATCAGCAACCATAAGTTAATCACACTAATATGTTTTGGTTGTAAGTGAAGACTATTTGTTTACTGGTTTGTGACAGCATTCCCGCAAAAGTCCGTGTCTACTCACAATCAAGGAAATTTGAAAAAGCTTGAAAATATAAAGTCAAACATATGAAGCTCTATTTTATGGGCAAAAGTATATATTTTATGTTGTTTTTTAAACAGAATTTAATAAACTTACTTGAATTGTATCTTATAAGTATATCCCTATTTTAGAAAGTATGTTTAACATTCAGATAGTATACAATGAAGAGTTTAATTTGTACCCTAAATGATGAAAATATCACTTTCTACTATTGGTTGTCAACCTTATTAAATCAGTTAAAAACACCAATTGTCTTCTTCCTTTGTCATTTTATGCCAAAATTCCACATAAGATTTTTCCCTTGATGATTTTTTTTTTAATGTGTGCTTGTGCTACCTCCACTTAACACTAATCTAATCATCTCAAAACGCTTCTCAAATTTCATATAAAAAGAAATGTTTTCAAAGGCATAACACTGTAAGGATATTAGACTTTAGAAAAGCCTAATTTTGTGGTGCTAAAAAATGCAATCAACATAGAGATTTGGGTAAAATTATTAAAAACCAGAAGTGTGAATAATGTAGAGTATCCTAATTAAAGAAGCACAGATGTTGATTTATACGAAGATAAGAATGCAAAATAAGAAACAGCTAGCACAATTATACAGAGACCAGTTCAAGGAACCACAGGCAGAGGATAATTAACCCTTGGATTTCATTTGCGGTCTTTTTAGATCTTGTAATATGTTTCAGTGTCTGAAATTAATAAATGCGCCTGGTGGCAATTATCTATTTCATGGATATGCCTCCTTGACTATACTCCAAATATATTTTCATTTGGATTAAAAATGTAATATAATTCAGGAGTTGAATTAGGTAATTTTATCAATAGTTGCATATCCATTTTAATTGGAAAGGAAAAGGAAATGAGCAAATCATTAACTAAAGTTGTACCTTAAAAATTTTAAATCTCATAAAGAATATATTCTAAATGCACTGAACCAAGTCTTTAGGTTATATGTGTATGTGTGTTCATCAAGGCACATTGAATACATATTATATGGTAAGCCCTGGCCCAAGTCCTGGGGAGAAAGAAATCCATCAAGCACAGTCTCCTATGATCAACGTCAGGTAGCTCCAAAGCTATGTCGCCTAATCAGAGCACAGAGGATGGTCTCCTTATAAAGCCTATGATGTTTATTAAATGTTTGCTAACAGGGATTATTCTTGAAAAATAAGGAGGAGTTAGGAAAGGAGACAAATATGGAAGGGCATTTATGGCAAAGAGGGTATCATTCCTAAAAGTATGGTGGTATGGTAGAGTTTTTGATGCATTCAATGGCAGTGATTAAGACAGCATTCCTAGGGTGTGTGTGTGGGGGGGTGACAGGCTCACTGTTGACAATTAATGTCAAGGCCTATGCAGAGTATAAACTAGGGACCATGCAAAGACTTTCAAATACATTGAAGAGGGGATTAGAAGTCACATAGGCTTTTTATGCAGCCGAGTAATATGTTCACATTTGTAGTGAGTAGAATAGATTAAAGAGATAGAAACTGGGAGTACACATGTTCATTAGTGGGTGAATCAACAAGTATCCTTCCTCTGTTGCAATTGTCAGAAAAATCCAATTCATACTAGAGTTTATTAATGAGACTAAAAATGTCAAAGGGCAGTTGGATTCAGAGATTAAGCAATACCATTAAGACTTGATTTCTCGCCTGCTAAGTTGGTTAAGGCTTTTAATACGTAACAAACTACCCCAAAACTTAGTGGCTAAAAGAATAAACATTTACACAACTCTTGATTATGTAGGTCAGTAATTTGGTCTGGCTAGCTGAGCAGTTCTTATCTCAGCTGACGTCACCTTTTGGTCATGGTTCCATTGTGAGTCCGCTGGGTAG
This sequence comes from Tursiops truncatus, assembly GCF_011762595.2. NCBI lineage: Eukaryota > Metazoa > Chordata > Mammalia > Artiodactyla > Delphinidae > Tursiops > Tursiops truncatus. Next base: position 22,356,863 of record NC_047052.1, read on the forward strand.
CTTTGCTTCTTACAGTTTGCTGGCTGTCAGCTGAAGCTAAAGGAATGGCTGGGCCATGTGCTCAGCATCCAGCAAGCTAATCCTGGGCTTGATCACATGACCCTGGCAAGGTTACAAGAGTAAGAGCAAGAAGAATACAAGGCATCTTGAGGCCTAGGATGAGGCTTGGAACTAGTCCAGAGATACTCATGCCACATTTTATTAGTCAAAGAAAGTCACAAGACTAGCCTAGATTGAAGGGGTTGGGGAAATTTAATCATGTTGATTGTGGGAGCTGTATAGTAAAATTACAAAGAGGAATAGACATAGGGAGGGGCGTAATTTTGGACATTTATGCAAATGAAAGTACCGTAGTCAATTTCTCCATCCCTAAATGGTACTCCTGGCACCTGCTATGGCTTTGTCTGACAATGGCAAACTGGATGTTTAAGTTCTGGCTGCAAATTTTTTCATCTCTGAGTAGAGTGTTGTTTTGTTTTATTTTGCTGAGTGTCTTAGTCTGCTTGGGCTGACATAACAAGTAGCATAGATTGTGTCTCTTAAAGTGAAATTTATTTCTCACAGTTCTGGAGACTGGGAAGTCTGAGATCAGGGTGCCAGTGTGGTCAGGGTCTGGTGAGAGCCCTCCTTCTGGCTTGCAAATGGGTGTTTTCTTTCTGTGTCCTCACATGGTTGGGAGAAGGAGAGAGAGAGAGAGGAGGAGAGAGGGAGAGAGAGAGCCCAAGCTCTCCTATGTCGCTTCTTATAAGGGTACCACCCTTGTGACTTAATTACCTCCCAAAGGCCCCACTTCCAAATACCATCATATTGAGGATTACGGCTTCAACATGGGGGGGGGACAAAAACATTTAGTCTATAGCACTGGACTATTTCAGCACATATGTCTCTGCCTGAATCAGATTTTGATTCCTCAAGTGTGGGTCATGTAATTCTCTTAAGTGGGGTGGGGATGGGATGGGGAGGAAGCCTATCTCAAACTCCATGGGCTGAGAGTAGGTAAGTTGTTCGACTGGTAGTGAAAACCATAGTTTTTTTTTCCCAAATATAGGGGCATAAAAATCAAGCAAGTAGAAAATATGCACTAAGTGATCTCATGGGGAAATTCTTAATTCCTGCATTTTTTATGCCAGGTAATTTCTATTTCTGTGTTCAATTGGTGAGAACAATAGAGCATCCACTGTAATCTAACACCTGCAATAGGATATTTGTTCCAAGATTCTATGTTGGCATTTTGCTAAATTTTTAAAAACTTATTTATTTTATTTATTTAGTTTTGGCTGCGTTGGGTCCTTGTTGCTGCGTGCGGGCTTTCTCTAGTTGCCGCGAGCAGGCGCTACTCTTCGTTGCGGTGCGCGGGCTTCTCATTGCGGTGGCTTCTCTTGTTGCGGAGCACGGGCTCTAGGCACGCGGGCTTCAGTAGTTGTGGCTCATGGGCTCTAGAGCACAGGCTCAGTAGTTGTGGCACAAGGGCTTAGTTGTTCCGCGGCATGTGGGATCTTCCCGGATCAGGGATCAAACCCATGTTCCCTGCATTGGCAGGCAGATTCTTAACCACTGTGCCACCAGGGAAGTCCCAATTTTGCTAATTTTAATCATATTTTTGTTTGACCTCTAATGTTTGCCTTGCTTTATATTCATAAATGACAAATCCTTGAGCCTTAATCAGTTAACCACACACAGGAATATATTTGCAAGGAGAAGGCTCTAGTGCTTCATAAAGAGCCTGTGCTTCTTACCTGAAACCCAGCATATGTTTCATAATTTCTTTTGTTTGGCTGTCTTGCCAACCCATGATAACTGCACATCTCAGATGGTCTCTGACTTTTAAATTCCAATTTGTTGGTGTACCTCACTGTCAACCGTGTTTAATTGTATATCTGTGCTGGTCTATACTTGGTTTGGGGGGCATCTTACCCTCCCCACCACCTACACTTTGTTCACAGATAGCTATTCTTACTGAGGACATTTAAAAGGTATAGAACCTATCAGAATTTTGCAGTATACCAGCATTTTTAGGCTCATGCTTAGAATTTTTCAGGTCTCTTATACCTGAGCTGGAAATAAAGTTCAGCCACTATTTCTTCAGTCTTCAAATCAGACTAAATATCTAGTACTTATACAGTGCATTCTGCCAAGCAACGTTCAATAAATGTCTGAAGAACTGACTTGAACAAAGGATTATAGAACTATAAAATATGACTCTGCTCCATGAACTTAATAATAATTCTCTGCTACTGAGGACAGCATATTCTGATCAGTCTTTACCAATAATGTGTATGGCGTGAGAGAAGATAATGCTAAAATCCACTTCATTATAAGGTAATGTCTACAATTAATGTGATATGCCCTCAATATTTCTTGCCCCTGTATTAAGATTTTTAGGGAACATTTTAAGGTAATATGTCTTAGCTCTATGATATATATTTCTATTTAAAGTGGTGTGTGTATTTTGATTTTGTTTTTATTTCACTAGAGTACTACACTTGATTAATTATACCCAAGTATTACTAAGGTTTCATATGCTATGTTTAGATAATTCTCTTTTAAAAATGAAACTCTATTCCTGTCCTGCACCTAGGTTCTTCAGAACCTTTTTTTTTTAAGATAGGAATAAAGACGCAGATGTAGAGAATGGACTTGGGGACACGGAGTGGGAAGGGGGGTAAGCTGGGACGAAGTGAGAGAGTGGCATGGACATATATACACTACCAAATGTAAAATACGTAGCTAGTGGGAAGCAGCTGCATAGCACAGGGAGATCAGCTCGGTGCTTTGTGACCACCTAGAGGGGTGGGATAGGGAGGGTGGGAGGGAGATGCAGGAGGGAGGAGATATGGGGATATATGTATATGTATAGCTGATTCATTTTGTTATAAAGCAGAAACTAACACACCATTGTAAAGCAATTATACTCCAATGAAGATGTTAAAAAAAAAAAAATGAACAAGAGAGAACCCCGTTCTTGTTCTGGTGAAGCTGGAAAAAAAAAAAAGTGACACTCTTAATACATTTTCTCAATGGCTTTATAATTGAGGATCTGTTTTTATTTTGTAAAGAAATATTCTGTTTTGATATTTATTCTTCATCAATGATCCATTAGTTTCATGAAGCAGGTGGTGTATTTTCTGTGTTTTGCTCATTTCGTGTATACATTATACACAAATTAATTCAATTATCAAGTATTTGATTTTTTAAGTTTCAATACCTACGTTAAATGATGGGAAGAGAGTCCAAAGCAAGGTAGTCATGGCCTTGGTTCTTGTAACTTTGTAAAATAACAGGACTTCAGGTACTACCTAAATGAAGAATAATATGACAAGGCCTCTGTCCTTGAATGAATTTAACATGTAAAAGGACAATTATCATGCCACACATTATGAATTTATAAAGCTATGTGCAAATGTTCTGATATCACAAAAAAATAGTTCATTGTGAGCCTGCAAAAGTCAAAGAGGAGAGTAAAAAATCTATCTTGAAAATATGGATAGACTTTGTCAATAAGACAAGGCAGAGAAGGGCACCACAATAAAATGGATGCATATGTGTCACTCTCTGTATGTGTGGGGGAGTGAATGTGCTTTTGATGCTTTAGTGTAATGAGATGGGACTAGTTATGTTCCTAAGTTTGTCACCATTTCTGATGCTATAGGGTTTCACAGTAAGGACTTTACCCTAAAGTTAATGAGACTTTGAAGGAAAATTTCATAGCAGAAACTGAGTATATATTTGTAAAGTTTACTCCCTTGACAACGTACTAGAGAACTAACAACTGCTTCTCCTTTCACTTACACCTTTTTAGATAAAACAAAATATGTTCTACTTAAGGGATTTTTATCAAATAGAAGAAAAGCAATAATAAAAGTTTCCAAATATTTGTTGTAAAGAAGCGTCAATTATAAATGGAGAAAATATTATCATCAACAAATACCCTGGTAACTATGAATCACTTCAGAGAGTTCAATGTAAAAATAAGAATAAATATCTACAACAGGCTAAGTCAAGATCAAGTTAGGAGAGAGTAGAATGGCAAGTTATGAATTAGTGATGGATATAACTGAAAAAGATTACGAGGAATCACTGTGGTTAGTAAATGATAAAATGTGTAATACTTATGTGATATTGAATTAATGCTCCTTGGATCATTAGTCTATGAATTTCCAGATTTCTCCACCATTGGAATCGATGCTCTTACTGCTTTGGGGCATCAAGTTCAAACAAATGGTCCATTGATAATGTCTGAATTTTAAGTTTTATATATAGATCTGTCTAGAGTGAATCAACTGTCTTGAAAGAAGGCTCTGGGAATAAATACCAGAGTTGTCAATATTACAATATTTTGTCTCACTGATCAAGAAAGAAGAGCAATAGACAAAGAGAGAAGAAGATATAACATAAGGGATTTATAATCCAATAGCAGGAGAAAAGTCCTTCTAGTTCTTTATGTTGAAATAGAAGAAAAAGGAGGAAATGAAAGAATCTTTTGGATTGACTCATGCATTTGCCTTCAGCCAATGGTCAAAAGCCTCATTCATGTATCTGACAATTGGCTGGCAACTGGCTGACTACTGGCCAGGGAAAGGGAGAACTAGGCCATATGTCACTCATGATATAGCAGACTAGCCTGAATTCATGAACATAGTGGTGGTTGTAGAGTTCCCATGAGCATCAGGACTGGAAGTTGCAAGGTCTCTTTAGGCCTAAGACCACCATTTTCCATTTGAATTGGCCAAAGCAAGTAACAAAGCTAACCCAGATTCAAGTTTAAGGAAAACAGACTCCACCTCATACTGGAAAGAGCTAGAAAATATTATGGTCATCTTTTTCATTACTTTTTTAAAAAAATATTTATTTGGCCACATTGGGTCTTAATTGTGGCACGTGGGATCTTTCATTGTGGTGTGCGGGCTTCTCTCTAGTTGTGTCACGGGCTCGGTAGTTGCAGCACACGGGCTCAGTAGTTGCTGGCACCCTAGTTGTGGCGTGTAGGCTCTAGAGTGCATAGGCTCAGTAGTTGTGGCGTGCGGGCTTAGTTGCCCTGAGGCATGTGGAATCTTAGTTCCCCAACCAGGGATCGAACCCACTGTGAAAAATGCATCTAATTGTATTACAAAGAGATGGCATATTTGAAGAGGTGAAGAAGATAGGCACTAACCTAAATAACTTTGAAAAGAAATTTTGTCAAAATATGTAAGACTAATGACAAAAGGAGTTGCACATAAACATTCTAATATATGTACAAAATGTGTTTATCACAGGGTACTATTTAGAAATTCTGAAATGGATTTATGTTTATCCTGTGTTTTTAAGAAATGAATATAATGTAGCTACTGATTTCTATATAATGTAGCTAGATTCCTCACTGTCAGAGAAAGACATCATATAAGTAAGGGGAATGTTAGAATGAATACTGTGCTTATGAATTACAGTCATATATATCAATATGAACTCATTTAATAGATATATAAAGAAATGAAAAACAAATATTGATATGTGTGTATAAATATATGTGTATACATACATATTTTTCCTAACTCTATTCCCTTGGAGGGCCTAGAAGCAGTGACACCTCAGAAGCACTGAGCATGCCCAATGTCTATATCATGGCTTCTGAATACCATTCTCTAATAAAAGAAACAAAGACTCCTTTCAGAATACATTGATCATAGAATTAGGACAAGAAAAAGTACAAACTGAGCTTAAGCCTGCATCTTCTTGTTTTACCAGTAAATAAAAGGCTTTAAAAATGAAAGTATGTTAGTAGGAGTCCGGAGCCAACCTGAAAGAGTCCCCAATAAGCAGATCTGGAAAAAAAAAAAAAAAAAAACAATACAATAAAGAGCTATGGTGTTGGATTAAGAACAGAGAAATAAATAATTACTTACAGATCAGTAATGATGTAAATAAATAATTGACTAAGTGATTAAATAAATAAATGGATTGAGAAGCAATAAAAAAAATCAAAATAACCAAAATTCAGAATACCCTACAATTTTAAATTTGCACTTTTCCTGTCATCTCAAACAGAAAATGGACTGGGAGATAGAGAGCAAGATGAGAGCAAATAGCCTTTGTTTTTTTACATCTGAGTTGTGATGTATAAAATTTCACTATATATCCATGGAGTGACTAGGGCTTTAAATAGACACATGAGAATGGTTGTTGCTCTAACACAAAAGCTATTCCAAAGATATTTGAAGCTAAGCTTGCCTTTGGGAGAGTATGCATCTTCTTTCTTTCTTTCTTTCTTTTTCTCTTTTTTGTAGTGTAGGTAGAGATGATTTTATTGATAGCACTTAAACTCAGCAAGGTAATGGACACTATGATATCTCTCAGAAAGCTATAGGGGTAAACTGAGTAAAAAAGATAGCATGTATTCTTGTGTGTGTGTTCTCTAGGAATCGAGTAAATTCTGGAAAGAGGGAGAACTATTAAAAACCAGTAACTGTGTTGTTTTTATTTCCCAAATGTTACCTGACTACATCTGCAAGTTGATTTGAAATGTGCCAAATAATCTGTGTCAGGCACTACAGTGCCTGAAATTCCATGAAGGATACTGAAATTTTATATTGTATTTTAAAACATACCTTTGAGAATACAGCATTTGAAGATGTTGAAAAACATTATGTAAAAATATATATCCTTAGTTAGTGTTTATATTGTTCTTTTCTACCAACACTCACAAAATACATTATAGTGTTACATGACGCCCATCTAATTTTAATAATTGGACTAGCATCAAATAACTGGTTGTAAATCATTCATGTAACATAATAAAAACAAAACGTAATGCAGTTATGGTGACACAACTGGTACCAAAGTGTTCATTGGAAATGACAAAAAGGATTTGTTATTAGACTGGGATTTCTTTAAAAAAAATAAGTGGACTTTTAAGAAAGCATGATAATATTTTCTGATTTAATCAAAAGATCATATAGGAAACCATCTATTTCTAATGTTATTATGTCTATATTTTACTTTGTCTAAAATCATTAGAGTACTGAATACCTCAGGCAACCCATAAAAGGTGGTGTGTATGATAGATACAGTGTGTTATTTTGAAATCATTCATCCATGCAAAATAGCAGATGATAGAAAACCTTACAGAATTCAAATAAAAGGATAAACTATCTCCTCATGATGAATTTAATGTAAACCAGAAGTCAGATGTATACCAGCTTGTCAGTTTAAAAGTTGATGATTTGTTTGGTTTTCCTTCTATAGTTGTTTACCATTCTAACCAGATATCTTCAAGCCTAATTGGAATATATTGTGCCTTAGCCCAAAGAGCTAAGATATAAATCTAATCCTGATGCAATATACCTGCTATAGACTGAATGTTTGGGTCCCCCCAGAATTCATACGTTGAAACTTAATCCCCAATGGGATGATATTTGGAGGTGGAGACTTGGGGAGGTGATTCGGTCATGAGAGTGGAACCCTCATCAATAGGATTAGTGCCCTGATAAAAGAGCTCCTTCACCCCTTCCACAATGTGAGGACAGAGCAAGTGAGCCCTCACCAGACCATGAATCTGTCAGCACCTGGATTTGGACTTCTCAGCCTCCAGAACTGTGAGAAATAAATTTCTGTTGTTTAAGCCACCCAATCTATGGTATTCTGTTATGGCAGTCCAACCGAACAAAGACGGTTGCTATTTGTACTAGACAACTTAACTTCTGTGAAGTTCTGATTCACCTTTTGTGAAATGGAGAGGGAAACAATAATGTCACAAAATATTAGAGTAATAATTAGAAGAAATGTATGATGATAAAGCACATCATAAACCACAAACCAGTCCTTCATCATAAAGGGATGCTATCTTAGTCTAAACTAAAGCTTATAAAAGAATACAAATCTAACTTGGTGATAAATACTATAAATTCCCAAAACAGAGTAACAATGTAAATAACTACTCATAACTAATAAGCTAAATTAATTATAAAATTCTTTACTACTTTAATTGTTTTTACTTTTAGAAGACAAACATTTATTCAACAAAACTATTCACTAGGGATTGTGATAATCTCTCAGTATTTCAACACAAATACAATAATCCTGTGTCTTCAAAACAGTGATTTAATAGGTCAAGAATTATAACCAGTTTTCTTTTATATGTAACTGATTGTTTTGAATTCACATATGCAAAATAATACTTCTAAATTTTTTCATGATCTCTCTATGATTAAAATTTATAAACTTTAACAATTGGTTAATTTATAAAATATACATTTCCCATGTTAAAATATTTAAAAATCATAATTATATCCAAGTTAGACTTCCTCACATCTAAATTATTTAAAAGTAGCACTAGAAGTTGAAGTAATAGTAGAGATAAATTTTAAAATACTTTTATATAGAATGAAGATTAAAAAGAAACAAAGAAAAGAAGGAAGGAAGGGAGGAAGGGTCATCAGAGGGAGGGAGTGTGTCTTTGTCAAAAATATGTTGATTATATTTGTGGGGCTTCATAATCTGTTCTGCTAATCTGTGTGTGTGTGTGTGTGTGTGTGTGTGTGTGTGTGTGTGTGTTTCCCACTAATACCACACTGTCTTGATTACGGAGTCTTTATAATAAGGCTACAGTTGTGGAATGTAAGTCCTCCAACTTAGGTTTTCTTCTTCAGTATTCTGTTGACTATTATAGATTTTTGCCCTTTTATATAAATTGTGGAATCATTTACTCAATGTCTACAAAATAGCTTGCTGGCATTTTAATTGGGATTTTGTTGAATCTGTACATGAACTTGGGAATAACTGACATTAAACAGTATTGAGTCTTCCAACGCACGAACATGGAATATTTCTCCATTGTTTATCTATATCTCCATTGTGTGAGTTTTGGTAGATTGTGTTGAGAAATTGATCCATTTCATCTAAATTATAAAATTTTTAAACACAAGAGTTCATAGAATTTTCATTTTCATTCTTCTGATGTCTAAGACATGAGTAGTGATGGCCTCTCTTCCATTTCTAACGTTAGTAATTTGTGTCTTCTATAGTTTTTTTGTTGTTAGCATGGGTAAAGATTTGCCAATTTTACTGAGCTTTTCAAAGATTAATCAGGTTTGGTTTCACTGATTTTTCTCTATAGTTTTCTTATTTTCAATTTCATTGATTTCTGCTCTAATTTGAATTTCTTGTCTTCAGCTTGCTTTAGGCTTTATTAGCTCTTCCTTCTCTAGATTCATAAGGTTGCAGCTTAGATTATTTGAGATCCTTATTCTTTTCTAATATAGTAATTCAATGCTCTAAATTTCCCTCTAAACACAACTTTTACTGCATTTTGCATTTTGACAAGCTGTGTTTTCATTTTTATTAAGTTCAAAATAATTTCTTTTGAGACTTTTTCTTTGACCCAAGAGTTATTTAAAAGTGTGTTAAATTTCCAAATAGTTGAGGGTTTTTTCAGCTATCTTTCTTTTATGGATTTTTTTGTTGTTGTTTAATTTCATTGTGGTCTGAGAACATACTTTGTATGATTTCTATCCTCTTGAACTTGTTCATGTTGTTTTATGGAACAGAATGTGTTTTATCTTGGTGACTGTTCCATGTAAGATTGAGAAGAATGTGTATTTTGCTGTTGTTGGATGGAGTATTCTAGAAATGTTAATTAGATCAATTTGACCGATAGTGCTGTTCAGGTTTCTATATTGTTACAGATTTTTCTGCCAGATTTATCTATTAATTATTGACAGAGAGCTGTTAATTCTCCAGCTATTCACTATTCACTCCCAACTATTCACTAACTATTCACTTAGTGAATTTGTCTATTTCTGTTTTTAATTCTACCAGTTTTTGCTTTACGTATTTTGACACTCTGTTGTTAGGTGCATACACACTTGGAGTCATTATGTCTTCTTAGAGAACTGATCTCTTTATTGTCATGTAATGCTGCTCTATATGTTGAATAATCTTCATTGTTCTGAAGTCTGCTTTTCTGAAATTAGTATAGCTACTCTAACTGTCTTTTGATTAAGGCTAGCCCGATATGTTTTGCTCCATGCCTTTACTTTTACCTTATCTGAATATTTACATTAAGTGGATTTTTACTTGGATTTTGTTTTTGTTCTGATTTTTGCAGTCCAATAGGACAATCTCCATCTTTTAATTTGTGTTTTAAGACTATTTATGTTTAAATGCACTGTTGATATAGTTAGATTAATATCTATCATGTTTCTAATTGTTTTCTAATCGTGTCCATTAGTTTATTCTCTCTTCTTTTTCTGCTTTCTCTCATTTTAATTGAGCATTTTATATGCTTCCATCTTAGTATATGTTTTGGTGTATTAACTATACTTGTTTTATTCATTTAGTTATTTATCTATTTTTTAAGCAGTTGCTGATAGTTTACAATATATAGCTTTACAGAATCTAAGTGCACCTTTAAATACCACTCTGCTGCCTCACATTTAGTGCAGGACCCTTATAACAGAGTATCTCCTATTCTTCCCTCCTGCCCCTTGTGAGATATATCATATCCGAATCTGGTTCTGATGATTGCTTTGTCTCTTTATACATTGGTTTTTGTGTTTGTTTCTATTTTTGCCCCTCAGCAAGCCTTGTACTTTATTTAATGTTTGATTGTTTGATGCAGCTTTAGGTGCTGGAGTCTTCAAATTCCTGTAATTTTTGTTATTATTGTTATCACTTCTTTGTTTTGCTCTTTTTTTTTGAGGGAGGGGGTCTCCTCTTTTGCCCTTGGAATTCCCTAAATACTCCTTCTTAGTGATAGTCTACGTCCTGCAGCTCTTTCATCCATAAACACTCATCACTTTTCGTATGGTGGGGGAGGAATGAGAGCATTCTATAATCCTCTGATTAAATTTCAGTTTTTTAGACAACCTGTGTTTCTGGACTGTGACCTTCACAAGTGTTTCTCTAGAGGTATGGCTTTCCCCCCCACCATCCTCTACTCCTTTTCTTTGCTGCAGCATTCCAAATCTATATCCTTGAAACCCTCACCCCAGTTGTGGGTGTGTGTGTGTGTGTGTGTGTGTGTGTGCGTGTGTGTGTGTGTGTGTGTGTGTGTGTGTGTGTGTGTTTTCCCTCCCTTAAGACAGGAATACTGGAAGGGGTTACTTAGGGTAGGAAGAATTTCCTCCACTCAGGTGGACTAATGCCGTGGAAAAGAACTGTCTTCTGAAGAGTAGGCCTTTGTTAAGAAGAATACTCTCAGTATATTTCACAGTGATTACTCCTACTCTTTCCTTGCTAGATCCAGGAGGGAATTTTTCTAGAATCTCCATGGTGAGAATTTGATGAAATTCCTGGGCTTAAAGCCCAGGAAATTGTGGAGACCCTCCTAAGACTGAAGCCCCCAGGAGTTCTCACTCTCACACTAGTCCACATTTAGCCCCAAAAATTCATGAAAATAACTATTTATGTGTTTTTACTAGTATGTGAATCCGTCAACTTCTACCTGGTAAGCAGGTTTCTCTAGATGTGCCTGTTTCTCCAGATTACGTGATGATGGTTTTCCCTGAGACTTTTGGTCTCTGATGTGTCTGAGAAAAGTTGTTGATTTTCAGTTTGTCCAACTTTTTCTTGTTGTAAAAATAGGAGGTTCTTTACATGTTTGAGCTGGAACTTTAAATCCATTCATCTTTTTTAAAAATTATATAATGTTACCTGTAGGTGTAACTCAAAAGTAATAGATACATGGTTGCTATGGACAAAATGTTTGTGTCCCCCCCAATTCATGTTGAAACACTTTCCCACAATATGATGGAATTGGAGGTGGGACCTTTGGGAGGTAATTAGTTATTAGATGAGGTCTTGAGGGTATTAGTGCCATTTTAAGAGTGATAAGAAAGGTTGCTTCCTCTCTCTGTTCTCTACCATGTGAGAGTACAACAAGAACTCAGTAGTCTGCAACTGTAAGAGTGCCCTCACCAAATTCCAACTATGATGGTACCCTGATCTTGGATTTCTAGCCTCCAGAATTGTGATAAATAAAATTGCATTGTTTATAAACCACCCAGTCACTGGTAATTTGTTATAGCAGTCCAAACTGACTAAGACAGTGGTCCATTGCTTTCTCTCATAAGTGCCCATTTACTGGAAAATAAATATGCCTTTATAGATTTCAAACAGCCACAAAGAATTTACAGAATCAAATTATTTTTGTTATAGGAACATGAGCTCTTAAACATTTCCCAAGTATTTGCAGATTTAGAAACAAGGTTTAATTTTTTTAAGTTGTCTACTTTGAATGGGTATATAATTATGTCCTTTTTGAAAGAATACATATATTTAGTCAAAGGACTTGGGTATCTTTTTCTGCTTTTTTAAAAAACTTTATGATATTGATTATTTTTCCACACTTGGACTCCTGAGCATAGAAAAATATTCTCATTATTAAAATGCTGACATCTGACTAAATTATTTCTAAAGTGTATGGCAAGGACAGTATTTCATGATTCTCTAGTTCTTCCATATTTTCCTTCATACTCAGAGCCTGGGTTAGAGTTTAGTTTTAGGAATGTATAGATCTAGTTTATTTCAGGATGTTGGTGGACACTGGGAAGGATTACTCACCAGTCTTCTTCCCAGGCTCAGAGGAAGATTATATATCCCATTCTCCATTGAAAATAGGTTGGGGCCATGTGTCTGGGTTCTGACCAAAAGAATGACAGTAGAAATTATGTCCATGACTGTCAGGCATGTCACACTTTTAATAGGATGTCGTGGGAATATATAAATGTTAACAATTACATTACCACAGCAGAAAAGGTATGATCAATACACATATATACAAGCTTGAGTGAACACACAAATAATGTTTAGAATTGGTAATATTAAAATTAAAATTTAATAATTAATATTAACAATTTCTTCCAGTTCAGTAGTACTTCAAAACAAGTTTGTTTCCTCAAAGTGTAGCTTTAGGGTCATCTTTGTCAAATTCACCTCAAGAGATGATTTTTAAAAGAAAAATGACTATTTCTTAACTCAATGAATCAGAATCTATGTGAGTGGAACTCCAAATTTTGTATTCAAACAAATAATCCATCTACTGGCTAAGTTTAGAGAAAGAATACTTTAATTTTTCAGGCTCTTTCGTAGAACTATTTCATTTAATCTACATTTAAACTGACTTGATTTACAGGAGTTTTTTACATGCTTTATTTATTTAATTATGTCCTTCCTTATTCTAATACAAACAGAGGAAAAAAGGGGGGATTTCAGAATTCATTTAACAAAATTAGTGGGTTTTTTTAAGAAAATTAGCTAAATAGGTCCGAGAAAAAATTATGATGAAGCCAATTAAAAGGTTAATGCTTAAAATGTGTAGCAGATGGCAGGACCTTTTGGGCCCCCTAGAGCTGTAACAAGACTGACTGTGAGCTTTGGCTCTGACCAGCTGCGGAACTTCAGATGCCATGTTCATGACACTTCAAGGCCTTTGATTTCACATTAGGATATAGTCTCTTGTAAAGCCATCCAATTTCAAAAACTGAAATTTCTATGTGAGTTTCCAGAGACTCACCCCTTGCCTCAGGGGCCCTATGCCTTTAAAGAGAACAGACCATGATTCCTCTTTCAAACCACAAATCAGTCTGTGCAGAGGCCCCCTGGAGGAGTGTGGCTTAAAAAAAGTTCATGCTTCTGTTGCCTGCTTTGCTAATAAATAGCAGATTACATTCTCTGGGGCCATGCTAAATTTATAAAGAACACGTTATGTCAGGCAAACTTGATTGCTTTTTTGATAAACTCACTAAATTAGTGGATAGAGGAATAGAGTGGATGGAAAATATCTTGATTGTAATAAAATAAGTTGATAGCAATTCACAAACACACATACAAAAAGATCTTGCTGAAAATTTAATTCAAATTACCCTAGCTGCAAGGACTGTTGCACAGATTGAAAATTGAATGAAGAATGACCATAAAGAAAGGGTAATGAAAAACGCTAACAAAGAAATCTATCATGGGCATTTAAAATCTTAATGAATATTATATGAAAGAGGCTAAAGAGCCCAGGCTTTAATTTCTCACATCATCTACTCAATTGAGAAGCTTTGTGGATAACCCAAGGAGTTTTTTACTTTACTACTTGAAAGCATGTCATATTTAGAAAACCAGTAATTGGCTCATGCAGGTTTACTAGACTTTAGATATTAATTCTCTACTCCAGAACTTCAGCCAAAGTTCAATTCTAAAAAACTCCTGACAAGTGATAGGGACAGTTTATTAATTCCTTTTACACTGTTGCATGGTGGGGGCAGGTGAAAGTGGGTGATATGAATCTGGAATTGAAATCATTGCCTTGGATACAGTATCTTGTACACTCATTTAAGACAGGACACCACAACCACACAATTAATTACGTAACTCAGTATGTACCCAAATTGTGTACACCTAGCCTGCAAGATTCAGGTGCCGCTGCTTTTGTTTATAGCTGAATTCTCTACTTCCTTGTGTCAAGCGGCAGCAGTGGTGCATTAGGTAAGAACATATCTTTGAGTCCTAATTTGCCTCTTAGAAACTGAAGAAACTTGAAAATGTTCCATAACCATTCTTAACTTCTGTTACCTTAACTGTAACTTGATGATGTAACACATAGTTACCTACCTCAATGAGTCTATGACACAGGAGTACAGTACATATGCTGTGGAAAATGTTGAGAAACATTAGAAGTTAACATGTAGATGGCTGTAGGTATTAAAGGGTCTGATGTACATGATATGTTTAGTTATGTACCTAGTTCAAAGTAAGTATTCAATTATTGGTGATGGTGATCATGGTTATGATATTATCGGAACTGAAATCAGTCTACCTGGTTAGGATCCTGATATTCTCTTTCTTTTCTTTCAGCAGAAAGTTGGAATCTGTCCCCTGTTTCCTCTAATACTAGAACTTATCTTCATAAGGTTATGGTACTCTTGTCTACCTGATTTTGTGTGTCATAGGTCCTGTGTTCAACCTACTTGATTAGACACTTGTGAGTTCCACACATTAGCCATTTCCTTTAGGATTCTACACATCTGCATTTTAAAATTCCCACTGTCATCCACAATTCTGTCATTTTTCCCTTAACCATTGAACTGTACTAGTGAGGATTCATCAATCCTTGCCAGGAAAATTGCCTCGCAAATGAAACAATAGTTATAGATACAAAAAGCCAGCTACAGGAATGCCAATAACCAATAATATATTAATTGACCAACTTTCTAATGTTTAGTGTATGGAAGTAATACATACCACTGTTATTTGGAATATACTGAATAAAATTTCAAGGTATGAATGTATTTATGTTCTTTGACAAGTACCCTAGCTTATATGAGTATCCATTTCACCTGTAAAATGGGAATAATATTTCCTACATTGCCTACCACATAGGATTGTTATGAGACTCAAATTATTACATGAAAGTTCTTTGAAATCCCTAAAGTGTTGTAGAAGATTGAGAGGGTTGTTAAGTGATCCACTTATTGAGTGAAGAAGGAGAAACTCCAGCTCTCATTATTCTCTTTATGAGACCAAAGGAGGGATATTTTTGGCTATGGTAAAATTTTTATTTGCATCATAATTAGTTTCATTTTGGAATGTTAATGAACAAACAAGAAATAGGATAATTCTGAGATAAATATAGTGGGCTACATTTATTTTAGATACCATCAAATTTGGAACATAAACTTGTTATTGCAAGTTCTTACCTTTTGTAATATTTGTAATGTTACAGAATTTTCATCTTGTAAAAAAAATAAAATAAAATCAGTATTGAGAATAGCTTTTCTAACAATTGGCTTCAAATGCTGTCATGTTGATTCCAATTAAGTAAGTTTTCAAAGCTTGGAAAGAGCACAGGATTTGGGCCAGATAGTTTTGGCGTTGTTTCCTTACTCTGCAACTTATTAGCGATGGAGGCCTTCAATAAATTACTTAACTTCTTTTAGGCTTGGAATACCTTATATACTAATTGAGATTTTTAATATATTTAAATATAAGAGGGTATATGCCGATATATTAGTAATCTTACTCAGTGCTAAGCTTTAAGTAGGAATCTAACAAAAGATGCCCTAATATGTATAAAGACAAGTTTTCTACAGGAGCTGTTGGGAGCAATAACATATATGACCTATTCCCACCAGTATGAGGAATCATAGAACAATTGTGCATGCTTACATTTTATAGGGGGTGATGAGACAATTTTAATTTTAGTTTACTTTTTTAAATTAATGCCTAATATAAATACAGTTGTTTTTTGTTTGTTTTTTTTTAAAGAAAGAGGTATAGGGCTTCCCTGGTGGCACAGTGGTTGAGAGTCCGCCTGCCGATGCGGGGGACGCGCGTTCGTGCCCCGGTCCGGGAGGATCCCACATGCCGCGGAGCTGCTGGGCCCGTGAGCCATGGCCGTTGAGCCTGCGCGTCCGGAGCCTGTGCTCCGCAACAGAAGAGGCCACAACAGTGAGAGGCCTGCGTACCGCAAAAAAAAAAGAAAGAATTAAGAGGTATAATTGCCAGATTAAGAGTAATCTACTGGCTGAGAAGGAGATTTGCTTTCACCTGAAACAATTCAGTTTTGCAGGAAATTACTGAGTTTAAAGTCAGAAGGATGGACCACTTAATAATCATGGCCTTTCAGAAATATTGCTCTCTTTAAGTTTCAATTGCTAAATTTGATAAGTAGGAATAATACCCTTACCTCATAATAATGTGAGAACTGATTAAATAATACATATAAATTTCAAAACTATGAGGACAGAATTGGTTCCCATCACATGTTAACCCTTCTGCCTCTCTGCCGTAGACTTGGTCACTCCTTAGAAAGAAGAACCTAAGTCAAGGTTTGCATGAAGATAGTTGATTTGGGAAAACTATGCCAGGGAAGGAGGGTGGGTGACTGGAAAGTGTGAGTCAGGAAGGAGAGAAGAGCTAATATAAAGAGGCATGATGGAGCTGTTTGGTGCTGTTGGCAACTGAGAATCACATTCCCTTGAAACCCTTTGAGGAGCAATGAGAAGGAGTAGTATCAGCTTCAAAATCGTCCTCCTGATAGATGGGAGTTATACATGTTTATTCAAAAACTGGACCAAAGAGATATCTCTCTTTGGTCCAAGGTTGTCACATGTCAATGTCCTGTGTTTACAGGTTAGTGAGAACTTAAGTGCCAAATGAGAACCTAGACTACACGTGTCCAAAACTTCAGTACCAAACAAAGATGCTCTGGCGCAGAGAGCCCTGGCTGTAGTTACAGTACTCAGGTTACATTTGAGCAAAGCCAATTGCATTACTGATTCCAAGAGTAATCTGTGGTCTGAGAGGATGTCAAGCAGGAACATGATTGGGCACCATGGAAATAAAGTCTTAAATTGACTGTATTCTCGAATACGTAAACACTTCGTGCCACGCACCCTCTGCCTCTACTGCTCTTTCCTCTTTAATGTTTTATTTAAGGATAGATTATTGAGTTATAATTTACATATAATAAAATTCACCCTTTTCAGTGTTTTGACAAGTATGTGAAGTTGTGTTACCACCACCATTCTCTTTGCCCCTCAATGAAGTGCTTTATTGTTAGATCAACCTGATGACATCCAGGATAAATTCCCTGCCATTTTATGTCTTCTTTGACTATAAACTAACAGCCTTAAAGAGAAAGGGACTCAGGAAACATATTATTTCTGGAAATAAGAAGCAAAATATATATTGGATTAGCAAATATTCTTTTTAAATTTTTTTTTATGGAAGTATAGTTGATTTATAATATTAGTTGCAGGCATACAACATAGTGATTCAAAGTTTTTATAAATTATTCTCCAGTTAAAGTTATTATAAAATATTGCCTATATTCCCTATGCTGTACAATATATCCTTGTAGCTTATTTATTTTATACATAGTAGTTTGTACCACTTAATCCCCTACCCCTATCTTGTCTTTCCTCCATTCCCTCTCCCCACTTGTAACCACTAATCTCTTCTCTATATATGTGACTCTGTTTCTGTTTTGCTGTAGCCATTTGTTTGTTTTAGCATTTAGATTCCACATATAAGTGATAACATACAGTGTTTGCCTTTCTCTGCCTGACTTATTTTGCTAAGCATAATACCTCCCAGGTCCAACAAAGTTGTTGCAAATGGCGAAATTTCATTCTATTATATGGCTGAGTAATAGTCCATTGTTTGTGTGTGTGTGTGTGTGTGTGTGTGTGTATATATATATATATATATATATATATATATATATATATATATACCCCACATCATTTGTTGATGGGCACTTGGGTTGCTTCCATGACCTGGCTATTGTAAATAGTGCTTCTATGAACATTGGGGTGCATGTATCATTTTGAATTAGTGTTTTCATATTTTTCAGATATATTCCCAGCTGTGGAATTGCTAGATCATATGGTAATTCTACTTTTAGTTTTTTGAAGAACCTCCATACTGTTTTCCATAGTGGCTACACCAATTTACGTTCCCACCAACAGTGTACTATGGTTCCCTTTTCTCCACATCCGCACCAACATTTGTTATTTGTGGTCTTTCTGATGACAGCCATTCTGACATGTGTGAAGTGATATCTCATTGTGGTTTTTGATTTGCATTTCTCTAGTGATGTTGAGCATCTTTTCATTTGCCTATCGGCCATCTGTATGTCTTCTTTGGAGAAATGTCTGTTCAGGTCTTCTGCCCATTTTCTAGTTGTTTTTTTTTTTTAATATTGAGCTGTATGGACTGTTTATATATTTTGTATATTAAATCCTTGTCTGTCATATCATTTGCAAATATTTTTGTCCCATTCAGTAGGTTTTCTTACATTTTGTAGATAGTTACCGTTGCTGTGTAAAAGCTTTTAAATTTAATTAGGTGCCATTTGTTTATTTTTGCTTTTGTTTCCTTTGCCTTAGCAGACAGATGAAAAAAACATATTACTACAGTTTATGTCAGAGTGTTCTGCCTGTGTTTTCTTCTAGGATTTTTATGGTTTCTGGTCTTACATTTAGGCCTTTAATACATTTTGAGTTTATTTTTGTATATGGTGTAAGAATAGATTATAATTTCAATCTTTTACATGTAGCTTTCCAGTTTTCCCAGCACCACTTATTGAAGAGACTGTCTTTTCTCCATATTATATGCTTGGGTTGGCAAAATATTCTTAAATACTAAAGCAGCATTAGGGATACATTTATTTTCTTTGAGGTCTTCTGTCTAGGTTTGTGTATTGTTAAATACACACAGACACACACACACACATAAAGACATCTCCATCATCTTAGGTCCTGCTTATAAAAACCTGTATGCATTATTCACTAAAATATTAAACCAGTAGAATTCAGAGAAACAAGAATACTCATATCTACAAAGTAGAAAACCTGTGACTATAGAACACCTTACAATATGAGAGAGTGAGGGACAAAAGTAGCCTAAATGCAACCAATTCAGAATTATTTTTTATCCTACTTTTATGAAGAGCTTATACCTGAGAATGTTTTTCAAATGCTGACATTAATACCACATGCAAAGATTTACCTATTTATTCGGGCCAATCTGGATTTTAAGGCAATTGATAGTCTAGGTATCACAATGAACAGATACAGTTCTTCTAACAGACAGATTTTGGGGTGTTTATTGTCTGAAGGAAAAAAGATAAGATGAAGATTAAAGAGGCAAATGGTCATAGCCTACAGGGCTTGCATTTTGTAAGGCTCCAAAAATAAATTTAGTAGCCACCTTCACAAGAACCTTTGGCTTATTTTTATACTAATTTATTGGAAGAAAAAGGTTTTGTTTTGTTTTGTTTTCCCTTGGATGACAACAGGATGCTGCCACTTGTACACAATGGAAGGAAATCTGAAAAGTTTTGAGTCACTATGTATGAAAGAGACTCCTAGTTTTTAACTGATAAAATTCCATTTTGCAGTGTTGTTTTTTATTTAACTTAATCTCATACAGTTCTTAAACAACCCTGAGAAGTCATAAGGGTATAAAAAGTTAAACACAAGAGCTCAAGAAAATCCATGTACCCATTACCTACCTCTCTTTTTAGAGAAATTGAGGATAAATAGTTAAGTGACTTGACCAAGTTCAGGCAGTTACCGGGGAGCAGGCGAAATACTCGGGCCTCATGGATCCCACTCTCAAACTCGTTCAGCTACACATAGGGTAGATATAAATATAGAGCCACATTTAATAACTTTTAAACTTTCTCTGTATAGTATTTAGATGGGGGGAGGGGTGAGATTATTTTTAAACAAGTCAGAGAATTAGTCCCTTAAAACATGACTAAAATTTACTGTGTTCTGTCATATACACCCACTGGATGGTACCTACAAAGTCCCTAGTCTCCTTTTTTTCTCCTTCCCTTATAACATATTTGACACTCTTACAAAGAGTCTTGCTTTAAATGAAAAAGGGAAGACTTGCATTTTTACTTGATGAATGTATAGAAGGATAGTAATTGAATAAAATCTTTCTTTCCATTTGGAAAAGAAAGAAATGGTCTCAGATTACCAAAAGCAAGTAGTCATAATAAAAATATGATTGGTAAAAATAAAACAGACAAGTAAACACAAACAAAACTAGATCCATTCCCAATGGTTGACTAATTTTGAAACAGATGGCCTAATTAGAGACTGTAAAAGAATAAGAAAGACCAATGCTGCAAAAGGGAAATAAGATGCATTACCTTTGGACTGAAAATAAGATTTAAAGTTCAGAGAAATAACTATTACTCTAATGGATAGTCAACTTTAAGGAATCTGGTTAAACTGAAATCAGAAATGAAAGTTCCCACTAATAGTTAAATTATTTCAGAAGACTATAGTGTAGCTTGAATAAAATAAGGTCTCTGTTACCAGCCAGAAAAGTCCTGTGGCTAACCAAAAATGCCTTCTCTTTTTAAAAGAACTTGAATGAAATTTAGCAAAAGTGAGTTGGGGTAGAAATATAATCCTGGAGCTCTTACAATGACCATGATATCAAATGTTTTCTGAAATGCCCATGTTGTCTTCATATTGTTGTTGGAAGGAATAGAACTGGCAATAATAAAGAAACCAAAGTTTCTTAAAGAAGCTGACATAGGGCTTCCCTGGTGGCACAGTGGTTGAGAGTCCACCTGCCGATGCAGGGGACACGGGTTCATGCCCCAGTCGGGGAAGATCCCACATGCCGCGGAGTGGCTGGGCCTGTGAGCCATGGCCACTGAGCCTGCACGTCCGGAGCCTGTGCTCCGCAATGGGAGAGGCCACAACAGTGAGAGACCCGCGTACCGAAAAAACAAAAAACAAACAAACAAAACCATAAGAAGTTGACATAAATTGAAACAGGATGAATCACAAGTCAGTGGATTGACTGTCATTGTAGTATTCAAATATGTGTATGGTAAGGATTCAAATTTCACAGAGGAATGGGAGTCATTGACTTCCAATTTCCCTTCTAAATGCTTGGATAGTATGATTTGATGACTGTATTGAACCCTCTTTTCAGAAAAAATAAACACAAAAGCTATAGAAGAATATAATTTTATAAGTATTCTCCAGATGGTACACATGAAACACTTTTCCCAAGTTAGCACATCTATGATTCATCTCATGAGAAAAAGAGAGTATTTTTCATGAGGTACTTGCCAAGTTTTATGACAGTCCTCTCAGGAATGTCATTCTACCTATTCTAGTTATTACCACCGACAGGTTGTATTTGGAGGCACTACATGAAGACATTGTCTCTGTTGCTGGATATGAATAAATAATGAGGCATTTAAGTAATGGCAATATCAAGGCTTTAACAAGTCTTGGTAACCTTTTATTTAGTTGCTCTAAACTTCCATTTTTAACATCTATTATAGTGCTTTCTCATAACAGATATTTAAGATGTCTTGATGAATTAACAAAGGAATGAATTAATGTACATGTAACCCTTGGTAAATGCATATTTATTCACTTATTCCTCAAACAATTATTGGGATTCCACCTTGTTCCAGGCCCTGAGATGGAGTGGCATGAGATGTTTTTTTAAATATTTAATAAAGAAAGATACAAGATTTACCCTAAAAGAAATACTTGTCTAGCAGGCATGTGGAGAGACGTGAAAGTGAGAGGACGTGGATGTGAGTAGTTGCTATACAAAGTGGAAATAGTAAGTGCCATTAGAGAAGTTTATATAAAAGTTGTGAGAAGTCAAGAAATAGATGCTAATTCCATCCTTCAAATAAATTGTGCTACATATCACCAGTGAATATTCTGAACACAATGTTGATTAGTTTATGATTGTTCTTCCTGTTTTTTGTTTTTTCCCCTTTAGAATTTGTTTAGAAATGGAGTCATAATTCTAGTTTTTCCCTTTGCTTTCTCAGCAATAATATATAATTTCTTAGAAAATTGATTTTAGTAGTAGACCAGCCTTTAAAAAATGTGTTACAAGTGTATTAACTATGCAATTCACATCCGTTTAGTATCTGCCAAACATCAGGTAAACCAAATTCTACCTCCTGAACTGGATTACACAAAAAGACAAGAAGTGTTTTGTCTTTTTTTTTTTCTTCTTTTTTTTTTTCTTTTTGTCACTACACACAATCCCTAAAATAGCCTCTCTTTCAGGTCAGAATTGTCACAACAAAGTTTTCAATTGCTTTCCAGGCACGTATTAGAGTTACAGAAGATTTTCACATAATCAAAGTTGGGTATTTCCAGAGAGATCAAAAGGGACGGCGAAGTGGAGAGCAGATGCGCCAGCCTTCTTGGGGGATCTGAGAATGCAGTTAACCAGCAAATGAGCCCTCGTAGAGCCAGGCTTCCTGAACAGATGAGCACAACAAAAGCCACTGAGAAATGAGGTGGCCAAGGGCCACTCCTGAATGGAGTGTGCACAAGGGCATCTGCCCTTGTTCTTGAACTTTAGGAAGAGAGAGAGGGAGATTCAATAGAGACAGCAGAGTCAAAACAATTATGCAAATATAGGAGACTCCAGGAGGAGATTAAAGATTAGACTGCTTTCACAAAGGCTCTTGCAACAGTAGAGATTTTCTCTTTTCTCTCTCAGTAGCACCAACTTAGGTCTGAAAAAGATGGATGGCAACAGAAGCAACTCAAGCAAAATTATAGAGCATCATGGCTTAATCACTTGACATTAGTCATATGGCAAATTTAAAAGCTACTTCAAGAGGGGACAAAGTCACAGTCACAAAGTTGTCTTAACTTTGTCAATTAGTAGCAGAGTGAGTGAGAACTGGTTACTTAAACTATCTGAACTTCTACTCCCTCATTTTTAAAATACCAGTAATAATAATAATAGTTGTAGTAGTGGCAGCAGTAGTGATAGTAGTAAAAATAATTTTAAAAAGACACTTTCCTTACAGAGCTGTTATGAGGATTAGAGGTGAGTATCTCAACCACCTGGATCATGGCATGGATTTATTATGTAACAGCTGCCATCATAAATCCATGGGAATAATTTATTCACCAAATATGTGTTAAGCCACTACTCATTACACACAGGATTTACAATGGTGTCATAACCTCTACTCTCAATTAATTTATATCTTGCAGGAAAGCTCAGAAAAGTTAACAGGTAACCCAGGTAAATGGGACACGTAACACAATCCTATGGCAACTTGAGGCACCTGTTAGAAGTAGTGCTTGAATTGTTGGTGGGCATGAAAGGTGAAGGGGTTTGAGAAAAACATTAACCAGCAGAAAGACTTTAAAATAGCATGTGCTAACCCCAAGAGAGAAAAGAGTATGGCTAAACCATATCGTAGTAGAGCAAGTTGCTTAAGCTTGTTTTCTAGACCTTGATAAATATTTGTTAGCTGCATGTCCTTGAGAAAGTAATTCTTGGGCATAGTTTTGTTATCAGTGAAAGGGGTATATTAATAATAAATTAAGAGTTACTGAGATATTAAAAGAGACATTTCATATAATGCCCCTAGTAAAATGTTAGCTATATTATTATTTTACCACCATTAGCATTGTTGCTATTAGCATATCATCATCATCATTATCATCATTCAGGGAAGTATAACATTTTGGCTGACAAGTAGAGTGCTTAATACAAAATCTCCATGCTGACTTGACACTCACATTTGTTCCTTATGGAAATGCATTCATCAATATGACTTGCAGAAAAGATCAGATTGAGTCCTGACTCTTAAGATCTTTGCAAAACTCAAAACCCACTCCTCAAGTGTGTGTGTGTATGTATGTGTATATATATATATATATATATATATATATATATATCCCACTTCTCAAGTGTTGGGAACACTTGAAGGAATGCATTACTTCTACCTGCCACAAGCTGACTGAATCTTAAAACATAATGCTAAGTGAAAGGAGCCAGATCCCAAAGGTCATATGTAGTACGATTCCACTTACTTGAAATATCTAGAATAGGCAAATCTATGCAGAGGCAGAAAGCAGACTGGTGATCGCCAGTTGATGGGATATTGGGGGCATGATTAGAACTACTTAATAGGTATGGGGTTTCCTTTTGGGGTGATAAAAATATTTTTGAAACATTTAATAGTGGTAGTGTTTCACAACATTATAAATGTATTAAATTCCAGTAGAATGTACACTTTAAAATAGTTTATTTTATTTTATATGAATTTCATCTCTGTTTTTTTTAAAAAAGCCAAAAAGTAAAGGGGGCATTTTGTATCATTACTCATATTAGATTTTTGCAGATTTAAACTGAGTTACTCTCTGTCTCAATTTCTCTCCACAACTCATTCTCTCTATCTGGAAAACCACCTTTTCTGTTTTCACAGATAACTTCTTCTCATTTAAGTTCCATTTCTAATTTTATGAGTATCTTCCTTGTCAATTATCATCTGTTGTTTTCAGAAATCTACCCAGTAAAATTACAACATTTGGTTTAACAATCACGAACATAATGTTTCTATGTATCTGTGGCTATAAATCAGAAAATCTGGGTCCACATTTTTTTCAGCTATTATAAAGCAGATAATTTTAGGCAAACTGTTTCATTTATCTGGGTCTGATTTATTTCAAATGCTAAACTTATTTTATTATTATTTAAAGCAAAAAACTTCCGGGGTTTTTATTTAACATCTAATTGCTTCATGTGGGTTTTAATCATTAAAACACTATAAAATCAATAAAAATGCAACTGCCAGTAACAAGGTGGTGATGAGATTGATAATAGTCATGTTTCATTCACTCATTCATTCATTCACAAACACTCCATGCCCTTATACTGTACTGTCCCTGGAGATATAAATATTATCAACAACGATACGATCATTAACCATTAATCCACTGAGTCTATGGTAGATACAAAGATAGTAATGATGATGATGGTGATGATGAAAGTATTTATTACTAAACTTTAGAAACCCTCTGGATAAAAAGGCCAACAGATAAAGACAATTGTATCTGTTTTATTATCCTTTTTTATTTGAAGAGTCATAATTAAACAAAGCTGATGTACCACATTTGTAACTCAATTATTTGATGCACAAATGTGTAGATGACATCTATATATTTAGTGATAATCAAGATTTTCTGAAGAGACAATTCCATTGGAAGCACTTAAATTACTCATCCAGCACACTGTCATGCATGTAATAGATAGTGGGTGTCTTCAATTTCTTATAACTTGGAAGTCATCCCTCCAAGCATCTCTAAAGCAATCAGCTGAGGAGGTGATTTGATTGCCTCAACTTATGAAACATTAGTTATTACTTATTGTAAATTGCATAATAGATATCTAGGGTATGAGACCGGCACTGTAATTCCAAGAAAAGCTGTTCTCCCAAATTTTAGTATCACAGACAAAATTAGAAGTAGAATGTCATAATGTAGAGAAAAAATTCTTTAGGTCTGATGAGACCACAACTAGATTGGTGACTGGCCTTTATGAGCTATGTGATATTAAGTAAGTGAGTTAATATTATGGTGATACATGGTATCTGGTTTTATTGTGGTGATCATTTTATAATGTGTAAAAATATCAAATCACTAGGTTGTACACCTGAAACTAATATAATATTGTATATTAATTATAACTCAATAAAAAATATTTCTGAGACCCAGTTTAGATACCTAAAACTAAAGGCAAGACAGAAAAAAGCATATATTTTGAGATAGGACTTTGTGGTAGGCCCTGGAAAAGTTAGCTAGATTAGTACCTGTCTTCAAAGGACTCATGACTACTTGCTTGCATCAGTTATCTATTGCAGCATTAAAACTACCCCTAAACTCAGTGATTTAAAATAAAAACCACTTATTATTTCCCATGATTTACTTGGTTGACAGGGTGATTATTCTGTTTTGAAATGACTTTTCTGGGGCTAGAAAAGTCATTTCTGTTTCTCAGCAGGAACATCTGGGATGATTGGGATAGCTGGGGCCTCTCTTCATGTGATTTCTCATCCCGCAGAAATTCAGTCTGGGCTTGTTCACTAGATGGCAAGAGGATGCGAAGCAAGGGAGGAAAAGTTCCAAGGTGCAAACATTTTAGAGGTTTTTGCTTGCATTTCATTTTTAAATTTTCCATTGGCCAGTAAGAGTCACATAGCAAAACACAGATTCATGGGCTAAATAAGTATGTTCCAACTCTAGATGAAAGGAACAGCAATGTCACAAGGTCATAAATATAGGGACAGGAAGAATTATTTGGCCATTTTTTAAAAGCAATGTCACAAGGTCATAAATATAGGGACAGGAAGAATTATTTGGCCATTTTTTAAAAACAATGTTCCATATTATATGAGTGGATAAATCCCCTTCCCATTTTGGATCTTGGTGTTAAAATATCTCCTCACTCAAAAGGAAGTCACAATCCAACACAAAATCAGGAGTGCTGAATAGAGGATTTAGAGTGCAACAAGTTATTATCAAACCCAATGTGAGTTTGCAGAATTTTGTACTGATAGCATCTTTTGATTCTCTAATGATCTGGATTTGTGTCCCCAAATTTCTAAATTGGCAGAAGGGGAAACATGCTCCTATTATGTAGCCAATAATGCCATAGTTGTTTATTTACAGGAATCTCAATTATTCATCACAGCCTCCCTTAAGATAGGACAATATTCCCCAAAATGTATTTAGGAAAATGATCATTTAAGTTCTCATAGTAGGATAGGCTTGTGGATTACTGGGTTAAAATTTTGTAAACTCTATTACTGCAGGAATTTTGAAAAGACTTTAATATGCTGATGAGTATTACATTTTTTAATAAGGGAATATAATATATATTGTTTTCTGAACTTAATTCCATTTTTAGATAAGGAAAATAAGGGCTAAATGACTACACTTAAAAAGGGCTGCTTCTGATCCAGGCATTTGCACATTCAAAAATCTCATTCAATATTTACAATTGAGACAGGTGTTAGTATAATCATTAGAAAACTGAGGAAACGGAAGATAAGAGAAACTAGCTCACTTGCCAAATTCCACATATCTTGGAAGTGACAGGTTTGTGTACCAAAACCATTTGACTCGGGAAACAACCTAAGTGTATCAAACTGAACCAACTTCAGGTGACGCTTCGTCCTACCTCTACCCCTAGCATTCAAGGGGATCTTTGTTTGCCTCTTCCAGGTCCGTAATTCTTTTCTGGCCCCAAGGGGTGCACTCATGCTCTGCACAGGCATGTGATGTTTTCCTGCCAGAATCACTCAAAGCATAGCATTAAGCACATATTCCCCCCTCCAAATTGATCCCCATGTTGCTCTCCAAGAACACTCTGCACAGCTAGGCAGTGAGGCTTCATATTAATCATGTTTTCTAATTATTTATTTATTAGAACAAGGGAGCCGAACACCTGGCAACATTTACATTTGCAAATTAGGGAAGCGGCCTCACTCTAGCAGAAATCTGATTTTATTATTTGCCGTGTAAAACCAAGTTGGCTCAGTGGTGGAGAAAGTTATATTAATATAAATAATGATGAAATGCTGGAAATAATCTCTTTTCCCACCTTCAGATTTGGTATATTTTGGGCAAATTTGTACACTTGAAACTTAATTCATGATGCAATTGTTAGGGTGAAATAAACAGGATATTGATATATTAACCTCATTCTTTCATTAATTCAAGAAATCTTAGTTGAGCACTTGCTATATTCGTGCCACTGAACTCATGTCCTTAAGTTATGTCATAACTTAAGGACATGAGTTCAAACAAACGTGGCCAATTTCTAAGTTGCACTAAACACTTAGAGTCTCCATGTCTTTACTAGATACAAACATGGAGATTATAATTATATTATGGGTGTTTTTGAGGCTTAAAATCGATATAAGCATAGCACCTAACTCATAGGTGAGTCATAACCAATATTAGTTGGCTACTCGCCCTCCCTATCCCACTTCAACATGGTGATCATAAAGATAAAAAGACATGGCCCATAGTTACAGGCTTTCAACCAATAAGGAAGATAAATTACAGTTTTTTTAAAAAATGTGATCAGTGTCACAAAAAAATCAAATATATGCGAGTGAAAGGTAATTTTGGATATGGACATATAATATCATATAGTCAAGTTTTCTAAATATACAGTCCATTTGACTCTTGAACGAGTGGGTTAGGGATGCAGACCCTCTGCACAGTAGAAAATCTGCACATAACTTTGCAGTCGGCCCTCTGTATCCTCAGTTCCATATCCTCAGATTCAACCAACTGATGATCACATAGTACTATAGTATTTACTATTGAAAAAAAATTCACATATAAGTGGACCCATGCAGTTCAAACCTGTGTTGTTCAAGGGTCAACTGGTATCTAGAAAAGGGAGAAGGGAGCTAGGATTAGAAGATGTTTACATAATGAATGGCTTTAGAATGAGCCTTAGGTGACTAAAATTTATCCTGTAGCCAAATTATTCCACTGACAGCCAAGAGTCATGCTTCATGGAATTTAATTTAGCCATTATGTACCTTGTGGGAGGGCAACTGAAAATGGAGATGAGAGAGCCAATTGGAATACTATATAACTGTAATTTCTTAGAGGATGCCAAGTCCTCTAACTTTCTGGATTCACTCTTTAAACCACGAGCTCCCCCAAAGAATATTTCTCTCCTTTGGAAGAAAATTTCAAATCACCTAGACTCAGGAGTCCCATTGCATCAGATGTTAAAATCAGAACATATCTGTCCTACTCTAAGGACTTCAGGGTTGGGATAACGATGATCCAAACAAGGGCAGTAAAAATGGAAGACTCCCTCTCCTATTGGGTAAAAAGTTCTCAGATAGGGCCCTATGTGCAAATTAAGAATTGTATATCTGAATTCTTTAAAACAAACATGTGGTAAACTACCTTCCAAAGGAATGCATAACACTGAGGAACATTTCTAAAACTACTGGTAAATATACTGAACACGGAGCAAGTTGAAATAAAAGAGCACAGTGAGAAATCAGCAGTGTCACATTGGACATGCAACTTCACACCTCATTTCTATGAGGGATAATATTAAGCTATGAACACCATATATCATAAAATATATGAAGTTTTCAGCATAATACTAGGCATATAATACATTTTGAATAAGATTGTACATTTATGATATAATATGTAATCTATAATTGTTTGAAAGATATTTTATAGATTTCTGTTGGCCAGAAAAATTTCAGTGAAGAAAAATTTTCTTCTTTATAAGGAAAGAATTAATGGAAAAGTAATTTGGGATAAATACTATATATGTATTAATCCACATTAGAGCCCAGAAAAATAAAGAGAGAAGAAATAAAGTTTACTTATAGGGAATGGAATTTAAGCAGATTTATTTCTACATATCACCAAGATTTGAATAAAGATGCACCTAAAAAGAGAAAGCAGGCAGCTGAATTGTTTAACTGGTGGGGTTCCAACTGCCCTGCATGGGAAGTGCTAGCTACCTGCATGGAAAACAGATGTTACCACGTTTACTTTATGTGGTAGCAGGAAGCTGGTGAGGATAAAAAGTCTGTGTTTACCTTCAGTGCTGTGACTTTTACTGTTTAGTTACTTTTCAAATCTGTGTATACCAGGAGAAGGTAAGAGCATTTATTCACTGTTTTCTTTCTTTGCTATACCTACATACTATATCACATTTACTATGTTCTCAATATTTATTTGCACCAAAGTATGAATGCCAGAAAATATTGGCCTCCTTCAAAATACTGACTAGATCTCTCAACCAAAATAGGATTTCTAAGACTTAGAATACTCCTTTTGTCGAAGTTAATCCAAAGCCAACACACGTAAAAATCTGTCCCAATGGTACATGATCTCTCTGTATATATGTTCTGCAGCTACTTTCAACTTTATCGCGCATGAACAGAGGAATTCTTTAATTTCTATTGTGTTCTCTAAGAACATTACTTCCAGTTTTATCATTGTGAACACTATTTAACCAGTTCTAAAATCCTTCCTGGTGAAATCAGACTGATTACTTGTCAGCTTTATAGTTTTCAAACTATCTTATCACAATTAAAACAATGAAAGAAATAATAATCATAGTTATCATTTATCAGACTTTTTGTTCGTGCAGGGAAATGTGCTAAGTGTTTTACCTATATCGTCTGCTTTACTGCTAACTGCTATTGTCTTAGTTTAAAGATGGGAAAATTAAGGAAAAAAGTGATTAGGTAAGTCGGTCACATATCTAGAAAGAGACTGAATAGTATTTAAGAGACAAATGACACATTAGTTGCTCTAGGAAAAATGCATAACCTGTTTCTCTCAGGAATTAGCAAGCCCAGATCCTGTTCAAATTCTGGCTCCAAAAACATAATCTCTCTATTCCTTACTTGCCATATCTTTATAGTGACGTTGATAATAACAGTTCCCTGCAGGGGTTACCTATGAGGATCAAGTAGCTAACACAGGCAAAGCGCTGAGAATGAGGCTGGGTATATTGTAAGTGTTAACTGTATTAGTTATTACTAAAGCAACATCATAATTAGGTGATATAGCTAAGGTTCTTTTTTGTTTTCATAACTTGATAAACTGGAGGAGCCTGTGAGCTGTGAAACAAAAAGATTTCTTTTACGTTTTAGCTTAAGTCCTAGACTGGAATGAAACCAAAACAATTTTATGTGTCCGTTCCTCTGGTCTTTCTTGCTCTTCCATATTTTATGTTCAGTATCTGCAGGAAAATTAGTTGAACTTCAAGGAGGACAAAGGCCTTAATCACTTTCTGGGGTACAGTGGCCTAATCTGTTGTCTTGGGGATTATTTAACCTTTGCTCTACAGAGATGCTTCTTTTTCCTGTGGTGAATTGATGGTGCAATAGGTGGTCTTCAGTTTTTCCTTGATCTCGATGAGTTGTTGCCAGAGTGTCATTAGAGTCACTGTCCTGGACTTAGTGCTAGGAGACCAGGTGACTTAGGAGTTGAAAAGCCAGGGTCTCTAAGGGCAATAAGCATTCTGAAGAACTGACTTGCAACAGAACATTGCTAGTAAAAGAGGAGAAAGTGATGCGTTATCTTCAGATCTCTTCACCATATACTCTTACTTCTCTGAATTTCCAATGAACTCAGTTTGTGGTGTTCTCCTGGCTCTCAGTGAGGAAGCTCCAGCCTTTAGCAACCCCATGACAGCTACTAAACTTGAGAACGATATATGTACATATTGCAACATTTGTAACAATACAATGCACAATAGTATCAATAGCATTATCAGAATGTCTGAGATATATGTTTGTATGTGTGTGTGTACATGTGTGTATGTCTATATCCAAAACTATTGGGAAAAAACACTTCAGTGATACCTAGATCATGGGCTTTAATTTTTTCCTCCTTTATATTGTTTAATCTGTTCCTTCTACACTGACCATGAATTATGTATATAATCAGAAACAATGTGAACAAAACCATTATACACAATAAAAAACTTAAAAGTTAATAGTAAATATCTAAATTGACCAATAATTCTGTTGACAGTTTGATATCTGAAAAGCAGGGAAAACCAATGGTCTACTCTGGAGAAATATACTATTCAAAATAAATCAAAAAGAAAGAGAAATTATAAGGAAAAAGACCCACCACGAAGTCCTTATACTCCTCTACAAAGAACTTTAAAACAGAAAATAGTAAAATAAGCTACTTATATTTTAAATATATAAATATTTGCAAGTGGCATTTCGAGTCTGCCAGTTAAATTGCCACTCATGCTCTCAGGTGATACCCTCAATAATGTTGTAATGTGGTTATTATTGTCCCAATCTGCATATTAAGTGGTCTTTGCAAAGATATTCAGCCTGTGAGTGCGAACTAGAGCTGAAACTCAGGTTTCCTGACTAGAACCCTACTCCTAGCAGGCTCAGAAAAAAAACAAAGAAAAGAAAAAAAAAAAGGAAAAAGAAAAGAAAAAGAAATCACATACATACATTTGGGAACTCTGTATTTGTGGTGTGAACAAGGAAACATTCTTAATAGATATACAGATCCCTAAAAAGGATAGGAAAATCACTATACAAAGTTTTGACTTTTATAATAAGACATATTTCTTTATTTTTCTGTCTAAATTAATCTAACATATTGCCCAGATCACCTGGAATCGGAACAGGCACCAAAGGTGAAATGAGATATAAAGAAACACAGGGCTCTTCTGATGCTGAGCGCTAACCATGATACAAGACATTGTGTTAGGCTTTATATCCACTAGCTCAATTAACTTTTTTTTAAAATAAATATATGTATTTATGGCTGTGTTGGGTCTTCGTTGCTGCGCGCAGGCTTTCTCTATTTGTGGTGAGCGTGGGCTACTCTTCGTTGCAGTGCGTGGGCTTCTCATTGCGGTGGCTTCTCTTGTTGCAGAGCATGGGCTCTAGGCACGCGGGCTCAGTAGTTGTGGCTTGCGGGCCCTAGAGCACAGACTCAGTAGTTGTGACGCACAGGCTTAGTTGCTCCATGGCATGTGGGATCTTCCCAGACCAGGGCTCTAACCCATGTCCCCTGCAGCAGCAGGCAGATTCTTAACCACTTCACCACCAGGGAAGTCCCTCAATTAACTCTTAGAAAAATCTTATATATAGTGGAGTATTACTCAGCCATAAAAAAGAGTGAAATCTTGCCATTTGTGCCAACACGGATGGACCTGGAGGATATTATGCTAAGTAAAATAAGTCAGACAGAGAAAGACAAATACCATATGATTTCACTTATATGTGGAGTCCAGAAAACAAAACCAATGAATAAATATAACAAAACAAAAACAGACTTAGAGATACAGAGAACAAATTAGTAGTTGTCAAGGAGGAGAGGGGTGGGAAGAGGGGCAAAATTGGAGAAAGGTATTAAGAGGTACAAACTACCACTTATAAAATAAGTCACAGGGATGTAATGTACAGCACAGGGAACAAGCAGTATTTTATAATAACTATGCATGATGTGTAATCTACAAAAATATTGAATCACTATTCACCTGAAACTAATGCTATAAGCCAACTGTAGTTCAATTAAAAATATTAAAAATGGAAGTCTTCTGAGAGCACTCCCCATTCCCCATTTAAAGATGAGCAAAAGGTGGCCTAGAGGAAGCTGAATAGTTTTACTAGAGATCTCTTAGGTCAGAGGAACAGCTTTGCAATTTGAAGCTGGGCTTCTGTGGTTCCAAAGTCCTTGTGTGTGTGTTTTTTTTTTTTTAATTTGCTTGGTTTGGTTTGTCTGTATAGTATTTTTTTAATAGCTCAAATTTTAGAGCAGGCATCCAGGGACAGTTCTTGAATTTATAAATAGTTTTGTAACTAGGCAATCCAAGCGTACGTAGGAGATTATGTGATGTCATCTC
Source organism: Tursiops truncatus (assembly GCF_011762595.2). Lineage (NCBI taxonomy): Eukaryota > Metazoa > Chordata > Mammalia > Artiodactyla > Delphinidae > Tursiops > Tursiops truncatus. Next base: position 22,390,541 of record NC_047052.1, read on the forward strand.
TAAGTAGGATGTTGTTAATCTGGGTTCACTGTGACACTGTTCACACACATACACACAACTATGTGCATACAACTCAATACATAAACTATCATTCTGCCTTTGATTAAGCCAAGATAATCTGTCATTATCGTTGAGTCACAGCTTTGGCAGCTTCACCCTGACATTTTAAAACAAGGACACCTAATTCTAGCTGACACGCATCTCAGTGGCTGAATACAGTGTGCTTATTTCTCACTCAAAGTCAAATCATCACACTGTATGCTTTTATTAAATACAATTTTACTGGTCAATTATACCTCTATAAGGTTGGAAAACAATAATTATATTTTTTGCATGATTTTTTCTTGCCATTGTTTCAGCAAAATCATTTCAATCTGAATGTTTTATATGAGGGTATTCATTTTATTCATCTTTAAATTGTAGCAATATATTTTCCCTACTCTTGCTGTATGATTCTTTTTATAATACAAACAGCAAAATTTTTTTTAATTTACATTGCAAGGGAAGTGGAGAGACGTAGTTTCGCATGGAGTTTTGGTTAGCATTAACTTTCTCTGCCACAGTTGTGAAGTCGCCTTCCAACTTAGTTTTGGGACAGCCTCAGACCTCATCAAACAAGACAAACAAACAAAAAATACTGTAATTGCAACTCTCTCAGTAGTCAATTCACAAAGGAAATGGGACAAATCACCAATGAGTATATGAAAGGCATTCACTATTGCACCTAACAACATAATGCAAAGGGAAACATTTAAAATATTTCACTAATGTTTTAAATCCTCTGTGTTTATTAGGTTGTGGGAAAATAGTTCTCAGGTGTTGTTGGTGGGAATGAAAAATTGATACATCTTTTAGAAGAAATATCTGGCTATATGAAATAAAATATAAATGTATAAACTTTTGACTTAGCAAATCCTGTTTTAGACATTCCTCCAATTTTCAGACAAGTGCGCCAAGATATGTGTGTGTGTGAAAAGGTTCACTGTGACAATGTTAATACACACACTCACACACACAAAGTAACCTGTTTGTTCATTAATTAGTATTCAGTGTGGTGATCCATAAATTTTAGCCTTTTAAAATAATAAGGTAACTTTCCAGATGGATAGATAGATAGATAGGTAGGGTGATAGACAAACAGGCAGCTATATCTGGGATGTTTTATTAATAAACAGAGTGATTAAAGAATCATTCAAGTTAATATCAGTTAAGAAAAGGGTGGCTCAGGGATTATTTATTGCTAATCTATTATACGCCACAGTCATATTTCATCCTTACAGCAACTCTTTTGTTTGGGTGTTAAAATCTATAATTTAAAGAAGTAGCAAAGAGTTCAACTCACAGAGACTGAAAGTGGTACCTTTGGGGTTCCAACCCAGGCCAGTCAGGCTCCAAATCTGATGCTCCTTCTACTGCTTCCACAGCAGTTGGAACTTGTCCGCGTCTGTTCTCTACTTGTTTGCACTTTTCCATTTTAAAGCGACAGCCACCCCCTGCCCCACCAGGCTCAGCAACACTGTGCTTTCCTTTCCCATTACTGAGGCAGATCCACTCACCTCCCTGGCATTCATGAGCAGCTCTGCAGAGCACCTGAGCGTCTGGCAACCCACCCAGCGAGAGTGACTGGGAAGCACAGAAAATTCCTCAGAGAGCAGGCGACATCTGTTTAATAGGCGATGAAAAACAAACTCATAATAAACCCATTTTAGGAGCAAAAAAAAGGCTCCTCAAAGTGCTGATTATTCATTTTATGCAAGTGTGGTAATGTTGGTCTACATGAAGAGTAGAAAAACAGCCTGTCCGGAAGCAAACGATCACAGCCAGAGAGGGTGAGGCCGCTCACACCAGGAACGAGCGCAGGCAATGGCAGGTGAGGACGCATTTAGAAAGATTACACAGAACGCCTGCACCACCTGTGGCTGGCTCCTGTCACAGAGAAGTGAGCCAGTTGGTTGAGTGGGGTGCATACACATCAGGAATGAGTTTCAATACAGTAGCAGTGACTCCCTCACCACTCCAGACTGCTAAGCTGCTATCCATTCATTCAGCCATCAATGCATTCTTTCCCTTTATCCACCCCTTCATTGCTTCACTTATTCAAATATTCATTACATACTCTAATGAAAACATCTTTTTATTACTGGATGCTTTAACGGATATTGTAGTTATTATAATCTAGGGTGGTTTTCCTATAGAAGTGTAGAAGTATAGGATAATAAAAGGCAGATTAACATTTATTGAGCTTAAATCTGATAAGATATAAATGAATATAACTAAATGTATTGAAGGAGGAAAGAACATAATTGAAAGATAAAATCATCCTTGGTAATAACTACACTGGATACAAGCTAGTCCATGGCTGTAAATGTGACTGTGGATGTAGATGTAAAGAAAGAGAATTCAACGTCCTTTTTTTCTTTTTTTCCCCTAGAATTAATCTGAGAGAGACTGACTTAGTGTTTTTCTCAGGCAAAGTCATTATATACCGTGTGGAGGACAAAACAGAAACTAGGCTAAAAGTTGTCCATGGGTTAGCATACCGTACAAGCCAGATAAAGCTGTCTGTTATTATTGTCCTCTTCATATCTGCTATACTCATATAAATTTTATTTTATTCTCTAACCTCTCACATATATGCTCTCTGAATCAAAAGGTCTAGGCCAGAGATATGAAAACATGAGGGTGGGGCGGGGGATGGAGAGAGAGAGAGAATATATTAGAGAACAGAAACTCCTGGACATCAATAGGTAATGATAGCAAAAATCAGAAAGCAATTCCAAGAAAATGGTAAATCTATGACATTGAAGCATAACAGTGTAGACCAATTAGCCCTCCATGCTTTCTACAGCTAACTTTGAAGATCTGGCACTATTATTTATTAAAGATGCAGAAATTTCCTACCTCTTAATGTATGTAAAAACGGGCACTAATATGAAGACAGATGCAATCCTGTTCCCCATCCCCTTCTCCCAGCATCAGGAAGGTACCATGTTATAGTGCAAGAACAGCCCTTGGATCCATATAGCCTTGGGTTTGACTCTGCACTTCAGTGTTTGCTAGTTCTATGTCCCTGAACAAGTTACATGAACAGCATCTTCATCTATAAAATAGATATCATGATGGTTGGCCTGTATGATTGTGGTAACCATTAAATGAGATAATATTTATAAATTACTTAGAAGAGTGGGTAATACATACTAATTATTCAATAAGCAGTAGCTATCATTCCTATAATCATGACTGTGATTATTTTCTCTGAGCCTAAGTTTCCTCATTAAATTGGAATAATGATACATAAGGTTGGAGTGACCAATAGATGATATGCATTTAATGCATTCTAAATGATAACAGTATTCAGTCTAGCTTCAAAGAGAAAGAGATGGAGGTGCATTGCCTATCTAGATATGTTTACAAAGTAGTATACATTCAAAGAGTAATGGGCATTTAATTAAATCCTTGTGGCAAGAGAAATTCCCAAGCGAAGTTCCTTAGCTCAACTGTAGCATGTTCAGAATGAAAGAGGGTCAGTATCCTTCAGGGTGAAGTGAGGCTTCATAAATAGAAAAAAATAGCAATAATTTTTCAAACAAAAATTTAGATGTTCAGCGACTAAAATGTTCATTGTAGGGCTGGTTACAAAAAAAAATCATGAAAATTAAGCCATGCCCTGCCACAACATGCTCACATTGTAGATTTGCAAAGGTGCTATACTTACTCTCAAGAATAATGTTCTCCTAATACGATTGTACTTAGTCCCTCATTCCATGCTGAGAGAGTCTAGGCCCCTTTTTATGCCTGCCTGTCCCACAGCCTGGAGTGCCCTCCTCTCTCACTTCCATCTACTCCACTTTTTCACATCTTCACAATTTAGCTTCTTCAAGAATCTCACCCATACTCCTGTCATCCAGTGACTAGTCTATGTTCTTCTAATCTGCTTTTTTATACCATCCTATAGTTACTTTCCAATAACACTTACTATAGTTCATTTAGTTAGTTTTTTTATAAATCTACTTCCCCTATCAGATTGTGAGATCTTTAAAGGAGAAAAACTGTCTTCTTACTGAGATTTTATTTCTTCATTGCATGAATTACTATATACTATTATATTTTTATTTCCTACTAATCTTCCTTATGAGAAGGTTTGTTTCATGATGGTAGGGTGTTTGTTTCTGTGTTCTATACCATAACCTGAGAATCTAGAATTTTTTGTCACATAGTAGGCACTCAATACATATTTGTGGACTAAACGAATAAAGGCATCATGCTTACAGAAATTAGTATAGTGCCTGGTTATGTTAGTTACTCAGAAAAGCTGTGTTGAATTTAACAATTTTTTAAAAATTTATTTGCTTGCGCCGGGTCTTAGTTGTGGCAGGTGGGCTCCTTAGTTGCGGCTTGTGGGCTCCTTAGTGGTGGCATGCATGTGAGATCTAGTTCCCTGACCAGGAATCGAACCCAGGCCCCCTGCATTGGGAGTGTGGAGTCTTAACCATTGCACCACCAGGGAAGTCCCTGAATTTAATAACTGAAGAAAACAGTGATGCAATAATATTAGCTATCATTTGGAAATATATAGTTTGCAATGATATATGCAATATTAGTTATCATTCAGAAGGATCACACAGGGGCAAAGTTTAGAGATGATGAAGATGGTAAAGGAAGTTCACAATAAAGAACAATCTATTGTAAAGGCACAGAGGCATGGAAGAGCCTGGCATGACTAGGAACCTATAGCAAATGATGCAAGATGAAGACAGAGTTACTAGAAAACACTGGAGAATTCAAAGACGGTGAGAAAGTGAAAGGGCTGCTGTGTCATGTTAACAAGTCTGCATGCAGGACTGCAAAAAGCTATGGAGCCATAGCAAATTTTGATCAGTCAATTAAGGGGATTTGTTTGTGCTCTGAGCAGAAAGTTGGTTGTCTATGGTCTGGGCTCCTTCTCTCTGGAAAGAAAAGTCAGCCTCTCTGAACTCTGTGCCTGGAATATAGCCCAATATAGCTCACTGTCCAGAGCAGAGCTGCAAGGAGCCCTTAGGGCATATTGAGCAGCAAATTACAGGAAGCAGGTCTTTAGAGTGACCTTGAAAGGAGCCACATGTGTTGCTATCTTATGGGTGCTTGGGATCACCTAAATGTTATCTGATAATACTACTTACTTCCAGCAAGGAGCATTTATATATATATAAATATATATATATATATATTCATGCAGCTCCTGTGCCTCAGAAACAAAAAGCACCAGCACTCCCCTCTGCAATTCTAATAGAGACTGATGAAAGATTATTAGAACCTTTAGTCTTGAGAGGGTCTTAAAAAGTAGGGTAAGGGCTTCCCTGGTGGCGCAGTGGTTGAGACTCCGCCTGCCGATGCAGGGGACACGGGTTCGTGCCCTGATCCGGGAAGATCCCACATGCCGCGGAGCGGCTGGGCCCGTGAGCCTATGGCCGCTGAGCCTGCGCGTCCGGAGCCTGTGCTCCACAACGGGAGAGGCCACAGCGGTGAGAGGCCTGCGTACCGCAAAAAAAAAAAAAAAAACGTAGGGTAAAATAAATAGGCTTTTCTAGGGCAAATGAGTATGAAATACTTTGCTATCACTGAGCCATAACTGACTAAAAGAGATTATTATAAGAGTTTCCAATTAAGTTCCATGGACGCTTCTTATTTGTACAGTACTGTGTAGGTACAGGAAGAGGAGTGAGGGATTAGTTGTATGACTATATATATATTCATATATATAAGTGTGTGTTTACATAAATGTATTGACATATGCATTTATATTTATGTTGACATATAACAACATATATAATTCATTCTATATTATATAAATTATAGATTAATTAGAATATTCTGATGCCATGACTAGCAGTATAAAAATATTAAAATAACAAAATTCAGAACTTATAGTTCCTCTTTCAGAACAGCATTCAACTCCCCATCAAAACAATTCTGATGCCAACTACAAACACTAGATAAAATATACAAATAAAATACCTAAGGATTTTGAGGAAAACACAAAAGCAGGCATACTGTGTGCTGTAAGGGGGCAGGAGGCTGTAAAAGTGACTGGCATGAGGATGATAAAAGCAAACCACACTTACACACACCATAACAAAATAGCTGAAAAGCAAAGGTAAAGAGAAAAGAGTCTTGAAAGCATCCAGAGAAAAATAACACATTATATATAAGGGAACCATGATTTGAATACTGTAGATCTCTCATCAAAAACTATGGAGGCCAGAAGAGCAGACAACAATGGAACTGCATTTTTTTATTATTGAACTTTTTATTTTGAGATAATTTTATCACCTGTAGTTGCAAAATATAATACTCAAGATCCCATGTGGCCTTTCTCCAGTTTTCCTCACTGGTAACACTGCAAAGGGATAGCAAGATATCACCTGTAGCTTATTAATATTGATACAGTGTAGATGCAGAACGTTTCCATCTCCACAAGAATTTTTCATGTTGTGCTTTTCCAGTCACACACACTTCCCTCCCACCCTCACTTCCCCATTAAATGCTGACAACCATTAATTGTTCATATTTCTGTCATTTCAAGACTGTTATACAAATGGAATCGGAGAGAAGGTAACTTTTGAGATTGGCTTTTTTCACTCAGCATAATTCTCTGAGATCATCCAGATTGTTGTGTGTGTCAGTAGTATGCTCCTTTTTATTGCTGACTAGTGGTCTATGGTATGGATGTACCAGATTTTATTTAATCATTAACACGCTGAAGGACATAAAATTGTTTCCAGTTTTGGGCTGTTATGAATAAAGCTGCTATAAACATTCATATACAGGCTTTCATGTGACCATAAGTTTTCATATCTCTGGGTTAAATGCCCACTAGTGCAATTGTTGGGTCATATGGTATTTGCATATCTTCTTTAAAAAAAAAAAAAACCTTCCAAACGCTTATCCAGAGTTGCTATACCCACTATACATTCACAGTAGCAACACGAGTGATCCAATTTCTCTGTCCCTTCACCAGCATTGTGGATTGTCTTTTTTTTTCTTTTTCTAGCCATTCTGATGAGGATAGAATAATGACGTGTGGTTTGATCTGTATTTCCCTAATGGATGGTGCTGATGAATATATATTTTTTTTAATTTTTATTGGAGTATAATTGCTTTACAATGTTGTGTTAGTTTCTTCTGTACAACAAAGAGAATCAGCTATATGTATACCTATATCCCTATATCCCCTCCCTCTTGCGCCTCCCTCCCACCATCCCTATCCCATCCTGCTAGGTGGTCACAAAGCACCGAGCTGATCTCCCTGTGCTATGCAGCAGCTTCCCACTAGCTATCTATTTTACATTTGGTAGTGTATATATGTCCGTGCCACTCTCTCACTTCGTCCCAGCTTACCCTTCCCCCCTCCCCGTGTCCTCAAATCCATTCTCTATGTCTGCGACTTTATTCCTGTCCTGCCCCTAGGTTCATCAGAACCATCTTTTTTTAGATGCCATATATATGTGTTAGCTTTATTTTGATTATTTACCATCTGTTTATCCTCTTCAGTGAAATGCATTTTCATATTTTTTGCCCGTTTTCTAATTGGACTATTTATTTTACTATTTGGTTTGGACAGTTCTTTATATAGTCTAGATATTATTTGCCTATGTGATTTGTAAATATATTGTCCAATCCTGTAGCTTGTTTTGAAAAGAAAAATGAGTAGGTTTTGTTCCCCCCTTTTTTTTAAATATTAAAAAAAAGAACAACTGAGGCTTAGGGAGGTGAGATGTCCTCACCGTTTACACGAAAAGCAAGTGGCTGAGATGTGGTTTGACTTTAGTTCATTGTTTATTCCACCTCACAGTGCTTCCTTATGCAGAAGTCTTTTATTAAGCGATAGATGGGGAGAGTCTACTTTCCATCACAATTCTAGGTATCACCTGTAAAAATCACGCCCCACCCACAATCTGAGTAAATTCATATCAAGAATACTGGGTACCCAAACCTGTATGCTTGGTTGAAATATGTTCTTGGTTCCACTATTTTCAAATGTCTAAATTAAGGGATCTGATAAATACATTCTACAAATCATTAGTTGCTAATAACATAAACTGGTCCTGACAAAGACAGCTATTTTCCTAAATATTTTATATCAAAAGCAAGATGCAGAATAGTGTGCACTATATGATACTAGTAATATAAATATATGTGTACACACTTTTTTGGCAGAAGAAATTTTCATGAAACTTTTAAAATGATGTTTGCTTTGGGTGAAAGGGAGAATTTCACTCCTGTTTCTATGCTCTTTGGATTTTTTTCAAACTGTATTTATGAATGACTGTTACTTTTAAAATATTAGGAACATAAATAAAAAGATAAAACACTGCATATGTAATGAGCAATAAAGAGTAATTTCATTTCTTAGCATCTGAAGTTTTTAGCATAAATTTCCCTAAAATATGTGTTTCTGTTGGGTGAACTTTTCCATGACTATTGGGACAGAGGGTAGCAATGAGATCCATAGGAACTGGCATGTTTGGTGAAAACTAAACATTCAATTTATAAATGAAGAAATAAATTCAGAGTGATCAGTAAGTTGTTCTAATTCACGCATCTATTAAATTACAGAGCTAGAACCTATACCTAGATCTGAATGACTCCAAAGCCCCTGCTGTTTCATATGTCCCCCATTCATGAACCTTTAATCTGGGGTAATCTGGTTCCTTTCAGTAACTTCATCAGTGGCTCAATTCCCTAGGTATCTACAACTATCCAGCTGATATAACTTACAAGAGTCTTACACGTTCTTTTTACAATGTGCCCAGATTCAGTCTTTTATTTTAGCATCCCCCCTTTTTATAACTAAAATTGCATCTTGTAAACATGTAATTTCACAAATTTATTCTCCTCCAAAGTCATCTTAATCTGATGTAGTTTCAACATATTTCTTCTTTCTGTAGTAATCCAGACAGGGGATTCATATATTCTCTGGACATTAGATGGAAAAATACAAAACTTCTACATTGAGTTTTACCTGGGAGAACTGCCCTGTTGCTAACAGGCAATGGCTCTAACCTCTTTTCATTTTCAAACATTTCTTGGAGTAGAGGATAAAACACTGATCCCATCTGCCTTACTGTGGTTTTCATACTTAACGGTTTTATCTTAGATTATGTGGGAGAGCCTTTACAACTGTTTTTATTTGAAATTAATAATTGTGAAACTGATATGTATCATTTTCCTCATTGTATGAAAAAGTCAGTTCAGAAGGATTAGGTGACTTTTCAGAAACAGATAGTAGAACTCGAAACCTCTCTCAGTCCTATTGATTGCACGTTCAATTTCCCCCCAAATATATCATTCAAACTTTATTGTTAATTTAAGATTAAAAGTTGAAAACAAAGTAATGCAATTGCTGGACTACGTATTACATATATGGAATATCTGTTTAGACTTCATGGCGTGGACTTTATCTTTGCCTCACCTAGCAGATTGCTTTATCACAAGACTTTTTAGGAAGTCAGAGGTTCAGATTCAGCAGAGGTCTGCAACTTACCTGTGTTTATAACCTTAACCTATAATAACCTTTGAAACTAAATTCATTCTTTAAAAAAAAAAAGTAAAATTTAAATCTAAATAGCTTTTCCTTTACATTCAAGTTCTTTGATGTATCCGCATCCCAAATAATTGGAACTAGATTTCAGTTTATTATCTTCAACTTCAGTTTATTTTCTCTCTATCTTTACCAGATGGAAATGTCACCAGATAAAGATGTTAATCACACGTGATGTTAGTGTGAGAATGACAGGTAATTATTGCTTTAACTCAAGTGGTCACACACTAATGGATTATTGGAAATCACTGATATCATTATCCTAGACCACCAGGAAAAAGTGATTCAGAAATCCTGTATTAGACTGGCTGGGAGGAGATATGCAATTACCCTCAAGGATGAGATATATATCATTGTCACTCCGGGCTCTTAGAGTGTGAACACAGAGAACAACACAAATCAAGGGAAAGTAAGAAATAACACTAACATTTGAAATGTATGTACAGTGTTTATGTGCTAAGGGAACTAAACTGGAAGATTTCTTGATAAAATATTATCACTTGTGTTTCCACTTACATGTGAAACATGGCCTCCACATACTTGTTGGAACCATTATCTTGTATACAGCTCACCCTATGAACTTTGGGACACAAAACTGAATTCACAGACATCTCTAATTAGAAGGACATCTAAAGATATGCCCCTTCAATTATGTCATTCGATGAATGACACTGCTCTGTAGCCCCATCCTTTTATTTTTAACTAATTAATTTTTATTTTTTTACATATTTATTAGTGTATAATTGCTTTACATTGCCGTGTTAGTTGCTGCTGTATAACAAAGTGAATCAGCTATACGTATACATACATCCCCATATCTCCTCCCTCTACGTCTCCCTCCCACCCTCCTATCCCACCCCTCTAGGTGGTCACAAAGCACCCAGTTGATCTCCCTGTGCTATGTGGCTGCTTCCCACTAGCTAGCTATTTTACATTTGGCAGTGTATATATGTCCATGCCACTCTCTCACTTCGTCCCAGCTTACCCTTCCCCCAACCCGTGTCCTCAAGTCCATTCTCTACATCTGCATCTTTATTCCTGTCCTGCCCCTAGGTTCTTCAGAACCCTTTTTTTTTTTAAGATTCCATATGTATGTGTTAGCATATGGTATTTGTTTTTCTCTTTCTGACTTACTTCACTCTGTATGACAGACTCCACATCCATCCACCTCACTACAAATAACTCAATCTCATTTCTTTTTATGACTGAGTAATATTTCATTGTATATATGTGCCACATCTTTTTTATCCATTCATCTGTCAATGGACACTTAGGTTACTTTCATGTCCTGGCTATTGTAAATAATGCTGCAATGAACATTGTGGTACATGACTCTTTTTGAATTATGGTTTTCTCAGGGTATGTGCCCAGTAGTGGGATTGCTGGGTCATATGATAGTTCTATTTTCCGTTTTTTAAGGAATCTCCATACTGTTCTCCATAGTGGCTGCATCAATTTACAATCCCACCAGCAGTGCAAGAGGGTTCCCTTTTCTCCACACCCTCTCCAGCATTTATTGTTTGTAGATTTTTTGATGATGGCTGTTCTGACTGGTGGAGGTGATACCTCATTGTAGTTTTTTTTTTTTTTTAAGATTTTTATTTTTTAATATTTATAGTATTTACTATCTTTTAATTTTTTTTTGGCTGCATTGGGTCATTGTTACTGTGCGCGGGCTTTCTCTAGTCGTGCGAGCGGGGGCTACTCTTCGTTGGGGTGCTCGGGCTTCATCATTGCGGTGGCTTCTCTTGTTGCAGAGCAAGGGCTCTAGGCACGCAGGCTTCAGTAACTGTGGCATGCAGGCTCAGTAGTTGTGGCTTGCAGGCTCTAGAGTGCAGGCTCAGTAGTTGTGGTGCATGGGCTTAATTGCTCCATGGCATCTGGGATCTTCCCAGACCAGGGCTTGAACCTGTGTCCCCTGCACTGGCAGGCGGATTCTTAACCACTGTGCCACCAGGGAAGCCCCTCATTGTTAGTTTGGATTTGCATTTCTCTAATGATTAGTAACGTTTAGCATCCATTCATGTGTTTGTTGGCAATCTGTATATCTTCTTTGGAGAAATGTCTGTTTAGGTCTTCTGCCCATTTTTGGATTGCATTGTTTGTTTTTTGATACTGAGCTGCATGAGCTGCTTGTATATTTTGGAGATTAATCCTTTGTCAGTTGCTTTGTTTGCAAATATTTTCTCCCATTCTGAGGGTTGTCTTTTTGTCTTGTTTATGGTTTCTTTTGATGTGCAAAAGCTTTCAAGTTTCATTAGGTCCCATTTGTTTCTTTGTTTTTATTTCCATTTCTCTAAGAGGTGGGTCAAAAAGGATCTTGCTGTGATTTATGTCATAGAGTGTTCTGCCTATGTTTTCCTCTAAGAGTATTTATAGTGTTTGGCCTTACATTTAGGTCTTTAATCCACTGTGAGTTTGTTTTTCTGTATGTTGTTAGGGAGTGTTCTAATTTCGTTCCTTTACATGTAGCTGTCCAGTTTTCCCAGCACAAAATATTGAAGAGGCTGTCTTTTCTCCATTGTATATTCTTGCCTCCTTTATCAAAAATAAGGTGACCATATGTGCATGGGTTTATCCCTAGGCTTTCTATCCTGTTCCAATTATCTATATTTCTGTTTTTGTGCCAATACCATACTGTCTTGATTGCTGTAACTTTGTAGTATAGTCTGAAGTCAGGGAGCCTGATTTCTCCAGCTCTGTTTTTCTTTCTCAAGATTGCTTTGGCTATACAGGGTCTTTTGTGTTTCCATACAAATTGTGAAATTTTTTGTTCTAGTTCTGTGAAAAATGCCAGTGGTAGTTTGATAGAGATTGCATTGAATCTGTAGATTGCTTTGGGTAGTATAGTCATTTTCACAATGTTGATTCTTCCAATCCAAGAACATGGTATATCTCTCCATCTGTTTGTATCATTTTTAATTTCTTTCATCAGTGTCTTATAGTTTTCGGCACACAGGTTTTTGTCTCCTATAGTACGTTTAATCATAGGTATTTTATTCTTTTTGTTGCACTGGTAAGTGAGAGTGTTTCCTTAATTTCTCTTTCAGATTTTTCATATTTGTATAAGATTTTGTATAAAATTTTTCATATTTGTATAAGAATACAAGAGATTTCTGTGTATTAATTTTCTATCCTGCTACTTTACCAAATTCATTGATTAGCTCTAGTAATTTTCTGGTAGCATCTTTAGGATTCTCTATGTATAGTATCATATCATCTGCAAACAGTGACAGTTTTACTTCTTCTTTTCCAATTTCGATTCCTTTTATTTCTTTTTTGTCTCTGATTGCTGTGGCTAAAACTTCCAAAACTAGGCTGAATAATAGTGGTGAGAGTGGGCAACCTTTTCTTGTTCCTGATTTCATTGGAAACGGTTTCAGTTTTTCACCATTGATAACGATGTTGGCTGTGTGTTTGTCATATGTGGTCTTTATTATGTTTAGGTAAGTTTCCTCTGTGCCTACTTTCTGGAGGGTTTTTATCATAAATGGGTATTGAATTTTGTCAAAAGCCTTTTCTGCATCTATTGAGATGATCATATGGTTTTCCTCTTCAATTTCTTAATATGGTGTATCACATACATTGATTTGCATATATTGAAAAATCCTTGCCTTCCTGGGATAAACCCCACTTGATCACGGTGTATGATCCTTCTAATTTGCTGCTGGATTCTGTTTGCTAGTATTTTATTGAGAATTTTTGCAACTATGTTCATCAGTGATATTGGCCTATAGTTTTTTTTGTAACATCTTTGTCTGGTTTTGGTATCAGGGTGATGGTGTCCTCGTAGAATGAGTTTGGGAGTGTTCCTCCCTCTGCTATGTTTTGGAAGAGTTTGAGAAGGATAGGTGTCAGCTCCTCTCTAAATGTTTGATAGAATTTGCCTGTGAAGCCATCTGGTCCTGTGCTTTTGTTTGTTGGAAGATTTTTTTGTGTGTGTGGTACGTGGGCCTCTTAGTGTTGTGGCATCTCCCATTGCAGTGCACAGGCTCCGGACATGCAGGCTCAGTGGCCATGGCTCACAGGCCCAGCCGCTCCACGGCATGTGGGATCTTCCTGGACTGGGGCACAAACCCGTGTCCCCTGCATCGGCAGGCAAACTCTCAACCACTGTGCCACTAGGGAAGCCCATGTTGGAAGATTTTTAATCACAGTCTCAATTTCAGTGCTTGTGATTGGTCTGTTTATATTTTCTGTTACTTCTTGGTTCAGTCTCGGAAGGTTGTGCTTTTCTAAGAATTGGTCCATTTCTTCCAGGCTGTCCATTTTATTGGCATATAGTTGCTTGTAGTAATCTCTCATGATCCTTTGTATTTCTGCAGTGTCAGTTGTTACTTCTCTTTTTCATTTCTTATTCTGTTGACTTGACTCTTCTCCCTTTTTTTTTGATTACTCTGGCTAATGGTTTATCAATTTTATCTTCTCATGTTTCTTCCTTCTTGAGTTAGGATTGTATCACTATAACCTTCCCTCTAGAACTGCTTTTGCTGCATCCCATAGGTTTTGGGTCAACATGTTTTCATTGTCATTTGTTTCTAGGTATTTTTTGATTTCCTCTTTGATATCTTCAGTGATCTCTTGGTTATTTAGTAGTGTGTTGTATAGCCTCCATTTGTTTGTATTTTTTACAATTTTTTCCTGTAGCTGATATCTAGTCTCATAGCATTCTGGTCAGAAAAGATACTTGATATGATTTCAGTTTTCTTAAATTTACCAAGGCTTGCTTTGTGACCCAGGATATGATCTATCCTGCAGAATGTTCCCTGAGCACTTGAGAAGAAAGTATATTCTGTTGTTTTGGGATGGAATGTCCTATAAATATCAATTAAGTCCATCTTGTTTAATGTATCACTTAAAGCTTGTGTTTCCTTATATTTTCATTTTGGATGATCTGTCCATTGGTGAAAGTGGGGTGTTAAAGTCCCCTACTATTATTGTGTTACTGTCGATTTTCCCTTTTATGGCAGTTAATATTTGCCTTATGTATTGAGGTGCTGCTATATTGGGTGCATAAATATTTATAATTGTTATATCTTCTTCTTGGATTGATCCCTTGATCATTATGTAGTGTCCTTCTTTGTCTCTTGTAATAGTTTTTACTTTAAAGTCTATTTTGTCTGATATGAGAACTGCTACTCCAGCTTTCTTCTGATTTCTATTTGCATGGAATAACTTTTCCCATCCCCTCACTTTCAGTCTGTATGTGTCCCTAGGTCTGAAGTGGATCTCTTTTAGACAGCACATATACGGGTCTTGTCTTTGTATCCATTCAGCTAGTCTATGTCTTTTGGTTGGAGCATTTAATCCATTTACATTTAAGGTAATTATCGATATGTAAATTCCTATTACCATTTTCTTAATTGTTTTGTGTCTGTTATTGTAGGTCTTTTCCTTCTCTTGCTTTTCCTGCCTAGAGAAGTTCCTTTAGCATTTGTTGTACAGCTGGTTTGGTGGTGCTGAATTCTCTTATCTTTTGCTTGTCTGTAAAGGTTTTAATTTCTCTGTTGAATCTGAATGAGATCCTTGCTGGGTAATCTTGGTTGTAGGTTTTTCCTTTTCATCACTTTAAATATGTCCTGCCACTCCCTTCTGGCTTGCAGAGTTTCTGCTGAAAGATCAGCTGTAAACATTATGGGGGTTCCCTTGTATGTTATTTGTTGTTTTTCCCTTGCTGCTTTTAATATTTTTCATTGTATTTAATTTTTGATAGTTTGATTAATATGTGTCTTGGCGTGTTTCTCCTTAGATTTATCCTGTATGGGACTCTCTGCATTTCCAGAACTTGATTGACTATTTCCTTACCCATATTAGGGAAGTCTTCAACTATAATCTCTTCAAATATTTTCTCAGTCCCTTTTATTTTTTCTCTTCTTCTTCTGGGACCCCTATAATTCGAATGTTTGTGCATTTAACGTTGTCCCAGAGGTCTCTGAGACTGTCCTCAGTTCTTTTCATTCTTTTTTCTTTATTCTGTTCTGCGGTAGTTATTTCCACTTTTATCTTCCAGGTCACTTATCTGTTCTTCTGCCTCAGTTATTCTGCTATTGATTCTTTCTAGAGAATTTTTAATTTCATTTATTGTATTGTTCATCACTGTTTGTTTGTTCTTTAGTTCTTCTAGGTCCTTGTTAAACTTTTCTTGTATTCTCTCCATTCTATTTCCAAGATTTTGGATCATCTTTACTATCATTATTCTGAATTCTTTTTCAGGTAGACTGCCTGCTTCCTCTTCATTTATTTGGTCTGGTGGGTTTTTACCTTGCTCCTTCATCGGCTGGGTATCTTCTCATTTTGCCTAACTTACTGTGTTTGGGGTCTCCTTTTTGCAGGCTGCAGGTTCATAGTTCCCATTGTTTTTGGTGTCTGCCCCCAGTGGCTAAGGTTGGTTCAGTGGGGTTGTGTAGGTTTCCTGGTGGAGGGGACTAGTGCCCGTGTTTTGGTGGATGAGGCTGGATCTTGTCTTACTGGTGGGCAGGACAGCAGCTGGTGGTGTGTTTTGGGTGCCTGTGACCTTATTATGATTTTAGGCAGCCTCTCTGCTAGTGGGTGGGGTTGTGTTCCTGTCTTGCTGTTTGGCATAGGGTGTACATCACCGTAGCTTGCTGGTCATCGAGTGGAGCTGCGTCTTAGCGTTGAGATGGAGATCTCTGGAAGCGCTTCGCTGTTTGATATTACGTGGAGCCGGGAGGTCTCTGGTGAACCAATGTTCTGAACTTGGCTCTCCCACCTCAGAGGCACAGGCCTGACACCCAGACAGAGCACCAAGACCGTTTAGGGAAGTCTGAGGTCTTCTTCCAGCGTTCAGTAGGTGTTCTGTAGGAGTTGTTCCACATGTAGATGTCTAAAAATTATTTCTAAAAAATATGGTCTTCCATATATTTCAAGTCCTACCAGTTCTCCTTATGCATCAACTTCATGATACATTTTAAAATTTATCAGTTCATTCATTCATTTGTTCATTTACATTCACTTATTTGTTTATTAAAATCTTATAAAGTATCTATTACTATTTGTGACCCAGGCATAAAATTTTTGAACAAGATAGTGTATTAATTTGTTAGAGCTAATACCACAAACTAAGTGTCTTAAACAACAGAAATTGATTGTCTCACAGTGCTGGATGCTAGAAATCTGAAATGAAAGTGTTGGCAGGGTTGGTTTCTTTTGAAAGCTGTGAGGAAAGATTCTGTTCCAGCCATTTCTCTTTGGCTTGCAGATCCCTGTCTTTATGTGCACATGACATTCTCCCTGTGTATCTGTCTCTCTCCAATTTTTCCCCCATCATATAAGGAAACCAGTCATATTGAATTAGAAGGCCCACCCTAATGATTTTAACTGAAATTACCTCCGTAAAGATTCTATCTGTAAGG
Organism: Tursiops truncatus; assembly: GCF_011762595.2. Taxonomy (NCBI): domain Eukaryota; kingdom Metazoa; phylum Chordata; class Mammalia; order Artiodactyla; family Delphinidae; genus Tursiops; species Tursiops truncatus. The sequence continues at coordinate 22,407,494 of NC_047052.1, forward strand.
AAGTTCATGTTACGAGTTACTGGGCATTAGGATGTCAACAAAAAAATTTTTGGAGGGCAGAATTCACCCCTAACAGAACTAAGAACTTATACTCTATTGAGATATCCAAAAATATATGTTCATAAACACTCAAACGTTATCCAGCATGGACTGTGTTCAAAGGAGTTATGCCTTATATGGGCAGAAAGAAGAGACTGGATATTTAACAACTTATTGTTTTCTATCATTAAAAAAAGGCTGGATTGCTTTTTATGGGATAGATAAGTGAAATCTGTTCTGTTCTCTGGCATGCCTGCTCAGATTCTCCAGGCACTGGCTGCCTAATCACACTCATGGGTCCTGAGCTGTTGATTCCTATTATTTTGCAATGAAGGCTCAAAATAGAAAGAATCTAGAACCCTTTTTTTTTACCTCAAAAATACATGTAACATTTTATTTGAAACACCAGAATTACCAGTGCTTTCTAATGATTATTTGTTCATTTAGACTCTAATCTTATTTTAGAAGGATAAAATGTCTATTTTATTTTAAGCGCTAAAATAAAGCAAACAAACAACAATCTATCTGCAGGAGAACACAGAGATAATTACAGAAGAATGTAACCAGAGTGGACCCTGACAACTATCTTATCAAGGAATTTAGGCTCTCAATAAGATATAAAAAAGTATCTTTGGCAGAACAAATTAATCTGTATGAGAATTTTTTTAAAAAAAGTAATTGTGTAGGCTACTTTTTCTTCTTAGAGAAATGCACCAGATACTTGATATTTTAAGTTCATTTTAATGTTCATTTTTTCTGTATTCTGAAGGAGGTTCACAGTAATGCAAATGTATAATGCAGTTTAACTTACAATACAAATTTATGCTTTTCAACTCTAGAAATATATTTTTAAAAATCAGCAGCATAAACCAGAACATGACCCTGCAGAATTTGGAAGGGATTTTGTTGTTGTTTTTGTTTCCTTTGTTTCTTTTGTTTGTTTAATCACACTCGTAAATATGCAGTGCTCTTTTCAAGGGGCATATAACAGGAATATATTCCCACCACTCTGCTACTTCAAGATGTTCATTATGAATAAATATGATAGAAAGATGTTCCTCCCATCACTCCACCAATGTCACGGTGGCTTAAGATATGCTGAAATCCCAAAAGTTACTATGCACTCAACATCCTCTTTTGTAGATTCCTTCTTTCAGTTTCTGTTCCTGACAGTTTTCAAGAGATAGATCGTATTTTGGACACACTAAAATTTAGCTCCAGGCATCTAAGTGCCTCTTCCTAACCTCCTTTTCCCCTAACTGGTATTCATTTTTATCTCCAAAGTAAAGGACATTCCTTCTTTCCCACCTAACATTCTGAATAAATAGTCTTTGAGGCCTGTTATGAAAGGCTTTCTTAAAAAAAAAAAAAGCATATATATGTGTGTGTGTGTGTGTGTGTGTGTGTGTATGTATGTATGTATTTCAACCTGTCACACTCATACCCAACTTAAAAGTTGTATTCCTCTTTCTTTAATTAGGGGAAAGTCTGTCATTTAAAAGCATGATATCAGTACTTAACATAGATACATCCAAGAGCTAAAATACACAACCTCAAAGGCCCAGCAATTCCACTAATAAATAATCACTCAATGAAAATTCATGAACATCATTACCAAAACACATATACTAGGTACATGCATATATTCAGTCAGTAAGTACAATTTAAGCTGCATGTGTAGGATTATTAAATCTTTTCATGTGCAACTCTCAAGGTGAGGTTAAGGAAACCTTACAGGGAAACAGGAAAGTCTGCCTTTTAAAGAAAATCTATGTATTGATCTATTGATTCATCATCTATCTATAATGTGCATATGTATGTATTAGGGATGGGGAGTATAGTATTTCCCATCCCACTTCATTTCTACTCTTCATTGCCGTATTTTTAAAAACTAATATTTGCCATGGATTCTGCACTTTCTGCATTTTCCATTCTTAGAAGCAGCCAAACCAGGATTTTCTGCCCTTCATAGTGTTTTAGGCTAAAGTAGGTCAGTATCACAACTGAGAAAAATTAGGTAGGATTAGAAGTTCTGGTTCACATTGAAAAGATGATCTCTAAAACTCTGAAACATTTATCACTAAAGCCCCCTCTAGGACTACATAGAAGAGAGACTTTTGGATGTTAGAGGGGTGTAAATAATATTTTATATTCATTTTCATGGATTCAGGACATAATAATATACATGCCTAATTTTACACACACATATTGTGTAGTCTGTATATACAGTGGAGAAACAAAGATCGATATGGTATATAGTATGTGCTCTTGCACAGCTCTTATTCTAACAGGAAAGACAGATAGGTAAAGAGATAATTATCATATCACAGGGAATCTTAATCTGAAGTTTACTGACCCTTAAGTGGAAAAGGAGACTGTAGCTGACATCTGTGTTTATATCAAAAGAGCGTATTAGCTTTCTAAGGGGTCATGCTATACTGCAAGCACATCATCTATTTAGGGCATAAATATTTTGCCTTGTCTTCTTACCCTCTTAGCTGTAATATACACACACGCACACCAGTGAAATGGATTTGGAAAAAAAAAAAAAATCACAGTAGTCCCAAACAGTAACTCAGATTATTGGAACGTTTCATCTGTAACTGGCCTACTTCTAAAATGCTTGCCCAGGATACTATTCAGACATCTCAGCTATCTAAATCCTGTTTATATTTCACTAATTTGGTGAACTTCAACAAAGCCTATTTACTGGCAATCTTCTTATCTGTGCCTTTGGTGAATATTGCTAATGATCAAGAAACTCTTAGTTAGCTCTAATATATGTACGAGATCTTTTTAACTCAATACTCTAGCCAGGCTCAACCAATTGATCTGTGTTGGCTCATAATATGCTACCTGTTAGCCATGGTTTCTCAGTTCTAGGTTTAGAAAAAGCAAATTACACACTTAGGAATTGAGTGTGGACTTGAGAATAAATTATAAATGGATTGTCAAGTAAGCATATTCTTTCCACAGTAGAAATTTTTAAAAATGTATATATTTTTTTAGCCCAGGATGTTTGGGGACATTTTTATCTTAGAGGAATGTATTTTGTAAGCACTACCTGCTCTTTACCATTTCCCAAACCTCTGCTATGTGTCAGGCACTGTGTCAGCTCCTGGAGAAATGAAGATGAATGAGGACATGCCCATGACCTTGAAGACCTTGCAATCTCACAATTCAGATAAACCCAATAACTGTGAGATAGTGATAAGAGTACTTGGGTATTGGTAGATATGAGGCACTATGGGGTGCTTAACTCTGTCAAGGAGTGAAGATTTTATTGGAATCATTAAAGGCTACTTTACAGAAGTGACCCCTAAACTCTCTTGAAAGACATTTGGAAGTTAGATAAGAGTGAAAAATGAGAAGGGAGTCCAGGTTAGGCCTGGAGGCAAAAGGGAAATAAGGCTAGTCATGCATTCAGAAAGACCTGAATGCAGAATACTTGTTTGAGCCCACAGATTTACATTCAGCAAAAAAACTTGAGAAAAGTCACTTAAAGCTCTGAGTCCATGTCAAAATTGTATTCCAACTTCCTTCACCTGGACAAGTTGTCTTGTCTCCAGTTGCTGAAAAATTACATTCTGCAGCTTTCTTTCTCCAGTATTGACAAATGGTTAAATGGAAAGGGAAGTCAAAAAAGCAAATCGATGGGATTTTACACAGTCCTCATTACTAGGTCAGCCATGCCTTCTGTGTGCATACTCAAGCTTGTTTCCTTGCTCTGAGTCAGGCTTTTAGAAGGTTGCTTGCTGGCTGAACTCTCAGCTCAGGGAGACAAAAAAACTAGTTTTCAAAATCTATCTCCAATAAACAAGTAACAGAAAACCTCACACACCAATCTATGATTCTATTTTTAATTATCATCATTAAAGCAAAACCAAGGAAGAACCACAAATTGGCTGGTCATTTCCACTTAAAGAACCATAAAGATTTGCAGCAGGAAGGGTCTTTAAGGCTAATCCATGTCAAACATCCTTTCTCCCTTTATTTTATAAAAATGGAAATTGGTGCATAGAAAAGTCAAGTGGCTTGCCCAAGGTGACAAATCAAGCTAACGGCTGAACCTGAGCTCAGTCCCAATAGAATGTGTTCATAAGCCCAGGCATTCGAATCTGCAGAGCCAGGGAGAATAGTTTATTTTGAATTACAATTTGTTATTTCTTTAAAAACAAAGTTTTTATTAAAAAAAAAAAAACTTTTATGTGACAGTATCACATAGCTGTTTATCTGTGGCTTTCTCTGTGTCTGTGTTTGTTGGGTGGGGACATAATACTCTTCATTCTTTAGCATCTCCAACCCAGTGGTTCTCAAAACTGGCTGCACATTAAAATCACTTAAAAGGCTTTAAAAAAAATCAATGTCCAGTCTCCCTTCCCTAGAGATTCTAATTTAATTGGCCTGGCATGGTATCCTAACATCAGTATATTTAAAGTTCCCTAGGCGGTTCTAATGCAAAGTCAGTATAGAAAACAATTGCTTTGACCGAGCATCATAATCAGGATTCAGTTGTCCACAAAGCTGCCCATATTCACATACCACCTTACTGCTAATTATATATGTTCCTCCTATTGGCTAATATTTAACTTAAGTAAATTTCCTTTTTTTTAGTTTTTTAAAATTTTATTTATTTGCTTGTTTGTCACTATCTCACAATTATTGGGTTTATCTGAATTGTGAGATTGCTAGGTCTTCAAGGTCATGGGCATGTCCTCATTCATCTTCATTTCTCCAGGAGCTGACACAGTGCCTGACATATAGCAGAGGTTTGGGAAATGGTAAAGAGCAGGTAGTGCTTACAAAATACATTCCTCTAAGATAAAAATGTCCCCAAACATCCTGGGCTAAAAAAATATATATTTTTAAAAAAATTTCTACTGTGGAAAGAATATGCTTACTTGACAATCCATTTGGGTCTTTGTTGCTGTGTTGGCTTTAGTTGTGGCAAGTGGGGGCTACACTTCGTTGCGGTGCACCGGCTTCTCATTGCGGTGGCTTCTCTTGCCGCAGAGCACGGGCTCTAGGCGCACAGGCTTCAATAGTTGTAGCATGTGGGCTCAGTAGTTGTGGCTCACGGGCTTAGTTGCTCCGTGGCATGTGGGATCTTCCTGGACCAGGGCTCGAACCCTTGTCCCCTGCATTGGCAGGCGGCTTCTTAATCACTGTGCCACCAGGGAAGTCCTAAATTTCTTTTTAAAATAAATTTTATGTCACTCTACAAATGATAAACAAATTATACCTATTTAAAAATGAAATAAACATGATATAACCAAATATTATTATTAAATATTAGATAGATACCATTGCTTATCTGAGATTTTGAGCCTAAAGCCTGTTATTTCTTTGCTAAACTTACAGATAGCATATATAAGGAAAAGGATGAAGATAGTCATGTGACACCAAGACATTCTTCCTGATATAAGTGGATGGATTCACAGAGAAATATAAAGGGCATACTTTTCAAAAAATGCCTGGTCTTTTACAATATTATCTCACTTAATACCAGTGGTAAATGTCCCATGCTTTGATAATCTGTGATTTAACATACAGGAGGACACATGTAATTTTGTCTTTGTTTCTCACATCTGCAAGTGTACCAAGGCACTCACCTTTTGTCTCAGTTTTTCCTGCTGCTCTCAGTGGGCTACGAGCCACACTGCACTTTGGTGACTTCTAACCACATTTAACTCCCTGGGTAGCTTAATGCCTTTTTCATGAGGAACCCAGAACAAAATGGGGTATGGCATGTCCACTCCTCTTATTTCCCTATTCCCTCCAAAATTCCAAAAGCAGCCCACTAGAGTAGTCAGGTATATGCAAACTGCTTTACAGTAGGGTTTGACAAGTTCCAGGGAATATTCAGATGTAGGAAATGGGAAGTCAGGTTTCTAGCTAAGTTGGCTATTTTCTGCAGTCTCAAGACATTTAATAAAATAGGTCCCCAATAAGTAGGGGCCCTAGAGGTATGTCCCTACTAGAAAAGGGACACCAATGAATCAGTCATCAAATCCTGAAGAGGAAAATGTTGCTTAAGTAATGTGGAGATGTTATGGGAAGGGCAGTGGCAGACACTACACAGAGGCATGTGTCACATATACACATCACAGTTAGACTCCCGAAACATTTTAGAGAATGAATAAATAATAAAAGTTTAATATTTGGAGAGCCCTAATCAGCCTTCTCAAGGTATATGGCCAGACTTGCCTCCTTGTGTCTGCAGCTAACCAGTTCACAAGGTTAACCATTTCCACAGTCTGTGTTTTTTTTTTCTTTTGTCTACTTTTTTCTCTCTCTCACTCCCCCTTCTCTGTTTTTGCTTTTGTTATTTGTCCAGACTCCAAAACCATCTACCTCATATATAAATAAACTATTAACAGTTGAAATATCTTCTTTCCTTTGAAAAGACATATGTGTAGCCTTACCCCAGTAGCTTCCACTTTCCCCATACCCACTCTTTATGAAAGGTTCAGCCTCCCTAAACCCTACCCCCTTTACTCCCTTGGGAGTTTATCTGCATCATGAATGGTGCTCAGACAGTCTGCAGGCTTTGGCTAGATGTGCAGGTCTGATGTCTCAGATCCCAGGAAGCAAGGTGGACAAGGGACAGTCAGGGCTACATCTCACTCACAACGGTATCTGTGTCACCACATACCTATATCTCCTTTACAAACTTACCACCAAGTTGAACTGCAGGCTTGCCAGTTCCTCTAACTACTGAGCTTAAGTAAATACTTCACAAGGACACACACTGAACTCATTTCAAGGAAGGGGACAGTCTCACAGTTATCAAGGTACTTGAATCTTCCTTGGATCAGTGGTTCTCAACCTTAGTTACAAGTTATAATCATCTGAGAACAACATTACTAATGACTTAGCTCTACGATATCTTATATTTGCACACTTAGGACAGAGCTTAGCTTAATTTTTTTTAAACATATTTATTGGAGTACAATTGCTTTACAATGGTAATTGTTAATTTCTGCTTTATAACAAAGTGAATCAGCTATACGTATATATATATCCCCATATCCCCTCCCTCTACATCTCCGTGCCACCCTCCCTATCCCACCCCTCTAGGTGGTCGCAAAGCACCAAGCTGATCTCCCTGTGCTATGCAGCTGCTTCCCACTAGCGGTTTTACATTTGGTAGTGTATATATGTCCATGCCACTCTCTCACTTCATCCCAGCTTACCCTTCCCCCTCCCCGTGTCCTCAAGTCCATTCTCTACGTCTGTGTCTTTATTCCTGTCCTGCACTTAGGCTCTTCAGAACCTTTTTTTTTTTTTTTTTTTTTAGATTCCATATATATGTGTTAGCATACAGTATTTGTTTTACTCTTTCTGACTTACTTCACTCTGTATGACAGACTCTAGGTCCATCCACCTCACTACAGATAATTCAATTTCATTTCTTTTTATGGCTGAGTAATATTCCATTGTATATATGTGCCTCATCTTCTTTATCCATTCATCTGTCGATGGACACTTAGGTTGCTTCCATGTCCTGGCTATTGTAAATAGAGCTGCAGTTAACATTGTGGTACATGTCTCTTTTTGAATTATGGTTCTCTCAGGGTATGTGCCCAGTAGTGGGATTGCTGGGTCATATGGTAGTTCTATCTTTAGTTTTTTAAGGAACCTCCATACTGTTCTCCATAGTGGCTGTATCAATTCACATTCCCATGATTGAGATGCATAACGGGTTTTCTACCCACTGTGCTTTGGAATTATGGCACCTCCGTTATTATTCATTAAGAATCTTTTTATTTATTTACTGTATTTATTTGGTATCCTTAATTTTTCATTTTGGTTGCGGGCAATGTATGGAGCTATACTGGCTTTTAATGTTCTCCTAGATTCCCAAGGAAGAGCTCAAGGAATTATATAATATGTGTGTATACATACACACATACACATAGACATATGCACGCATATACATACCTTCTAAAATCTAACAGTGTCCTCTGTTGCTTTTAAAAGTCAATGATCTTATGTGATCTGTTTCTTCAAACTCAACTCATATTCTTTCTCCTTCCTTCTTGGCTCCAAACACCTAATACCATTTCATTTTGTGGAAAAAACAAAGCTCCGTATAGTTTTAAAGACTTTGCTCGTGCTGCTCCATAGGCCTGAACAGTCACGCCATTTTATCCTCCCATCCTTTGAATGGTCAGTCATTCTTCAAGTCTCAATTTAAATATTACTTTCTCAAAGGTCCACCAATCTCCCCATATTGCTCTACCACAAAAGTAGAATATAAGGTTGATATGAATAACAACGTCTTTACAGTATCGCATCTCAGTGTCACAAGCATCTAGCACAGAACAGAAAAGTTTTATCCATTTTTAAGAAGAAAGAAAGAGAGAGAGAGAGAAAGGGAGGGAGGGAGAGGGGAAGGAAGGAAGGAAAGAAAGGAAGGAGGGAGGGAGGGAGGGAGGAAAGAAGGAAGGCAAGCGAGCACATTAGTGGAATAAGGCACCTTTCCCCAAAACAGGAAATCTAAAATGTCTTCTAAAAACACAAAAGCAACAAAATAACACTTTATTCTTACAAAGTCATCTAGCTTGAGAACAGAATGTTTTTGAGAGGCAACAGCATATCTGTATAAAGCTCTACACTTCAGTAATGCAGACAATTTTTTACTTATATCCATTATGAACTTAAAATAGTTTTGAATTATTTCTCATTGATTTGATCCTTAATTTATGGTGGTCACTTTACAGTAACGATCACTTCTCTTTTCATTCATATATCCATTCTATAAAAAATACTTTACAGGGCTTCCCTGGTGGCGCAGTGGTTGAGAGTCCGCCTGCCGATGCAGGGGACGCGGGTTCGTGCCCCGGTCCGGGAAGATCCCACATGCCGCGGAGCGGCTGGGCCCGTGAGCCGTGGCCGCTGAGCCTGCGCGTCCGGAGCCTGTGCTCCGCAATGGGAGAGGCCACAACAGTGAGAGGCCCGCATACCAAAAAAAAAAAAAAAAATACTTTACACTGTGTCATGTGCTACTTATATTTAACAGATATTTTGATAACTTCAGCTAATAGCAGTACAATCTGTTAGCAAATTTGGAGAGTTAAGGACAGAGCGCAGAAGTATTCAGATTCCCTTTAGGGAAAATGAAGGTGGTTGTCTGTTTGATTGAAACATAGGCAAAGGCAAGCTATTTATTGAAAATTTGACATATCTTATGACTCAAAGAAGAGAATTTTGATATTGGCCAAATAGTCATCACAGCTGACCTGTTACTGTAAATGAATGGAAAATATTTATTGGTTTACAGCAAAGTAATGTCTACATTGTATAAAATTTTAAACTAAAATTAAAGCATTCTCATTAGTAAAGTGAAAAACAAAACACAAACAAGGATACCACTCTCAAATATTTTTATGTGGGAAGAGAAGGTGAGGGGGCTTGCCCTGTAAGGACATGACTCCCCTAAGGGGTGCACAGCTATTAAACATAGTGCTGCAATTATGAGAAAATTTTTTCACTTCAAGAAAAAGATGAGTAGGTTTGTGACATACAGAAAAGCAGCTCTATTTTTTGTTTCTTATAAAGAAATTGTACCACTAATGCTCTTTCCCCTTGCCACCTGCCTCTGAAATCCCCTTATCCTCTTCTGATAGACAGACACAAATTGAATTACCAAACAAGCTTTTTTTTTTTTTTTTTTTAAACCTAGGGGCAACCAATTACCTCTTTCATCAAACACTGTCTTGCCACTGCCATCTTGTGGGCAGGATGCTACCATGCAATTCACTCTTCTGGCCAAATCAGGTATACAAAGTTGGTATCTTCCCAGGAGTAAGTGTTAGAAACTGCAAACCAACAGACACTCAAAAGGAACTAGGAGGGGAGGACTCCTGCTGAGCTTCTACTGAATGACATCAACTGAACTATAATGCATATAAAGTTTAGTTCTTTTATGTACATTTTTATTTTTTTTGTCTGGGTTGGGTCTTTGCTGCTGCACGCAGGCTTTCTCTAGTTGCGGTGAGTGGGGGCTACTCTGCATTGCAGCACACAGTCTTCTCATTGCAGTGGCTTCTCTTGTTGCGGAGCACCGGCTCTAGGCACACGGGCTTAGCAGTTATGGCACACGGGCTCAGTAGATGTGGCTCGCGGGCTCTAGAGCGCAGGCTCAGTAGTTGTGGTGCATGAGCTTAGTTGCTCTGTGGCACGTGGGATCTTCCCAGACTAGGGCTCGAACCCGTGTCCCCTGCATTGACAGGCGGATTCTTAACCGCTGCACCACCAGGGAAGTCCCTATATATGTATTTTCAAACAACTGCTGTCACTCAGTAGAAGGTCAGCAGAAAAGGCCTCCGTGGCTTCTTTTGAGTGCATATATATGTATATATGTAAGTATACATATATATTTATAGAACATGTTATATACGCTCATATATATATGATTTTTTAGTAAGTAAACAAGTATTGCAGATTACAAAATAAAACATGCGGCAGGGTCCCCATGTATATTAAATTTACTATCAACACTGTGATAATATGAAGTGATATCGTATATTATTTTTAAAATTCTGGGAGGCTATACACCCAAACATTCCTTGTAGTTTGATAAGATCATTGGTGACTGATATATTTCATACTTATAACTGCCTCACCACCTCTCATCTCATCACCTGTCACTGAACAGGGAAGCAGTTCCATTGATACTGGTCACTTGCAGCCCAAGACTAGTTTTGAACTGTGACTGCAGTGTGCAAAGGTGATAATGAAGTCAGAGATGGACTGGAAAAAGAGAAGAGATAGGATATGAAATGACTGAAGGCACTTGACTTTGTCCACAATGTGAAAAGGAAGAAATTTCCAGATCATAGTGTGGTGGAAAAAGGGCTGGGTTGGGTGGCCAAACTCTGCCTAAGTATGGGTTAATATTGGGAAAACACTTCACTCTTCTGGGAGAGTGTCACCATCTGTAACATGAAGAGATCAGAACAGTTAACTCTTAACTTTTAAACTTTTCTGAGCTTTTACATTGTTTAATGGTAAAATCAATGCTGGGATGGTTGATGGTTGAGATGGGAGTATAGTTGGCCCAAGTGATTCTGTACTTTGTCTTGGCTGGGTTTCCAGTCATGAGGATATTCTGCACTTACAGGAGGTAACTACTGAAATTAAATGAAGGGCTACTGTGTGCAGAAAGGGGCCTTTGAGAAAGGGGCTGTGGATAGAGCGAATTGTAAGGAATGTGGTACATGCAGGTGCTGGGGTAACTAAGAACTGGAAGACGGATACTAGGCAAACGTGGGAAGCAGCTCCTTTTGTCTTCCATGGCCCCATCTCTTCATTTAGATGTGCAACTCCTATTTCTTACCAAAACCTGATCTCAAAAAGGTATATTTAGCAAATAACATTAACGTAGAAGTCACTAATGCTATCTTAAAGGGAGGCTTCTTAAGTCAAATGAAAGCTAAAACTTTCAAGCTGCAGGGGAAAAATCCCATCTGGCCGATTCTAAAAGAAATGAGAAAAATATTTTTTGAGGTAGGAAAATTCTACTCCACCTGCTCAGACCAGTAGTTACGAGAGAAAATGTCTATATATCCTCTGTTTGTTTTAGATGCAAGCCTCTTCTATATTTCTACCCAGGGATTTAGAAAATAGGACACAATACATCTATGTTGTCACATGCAATTAGTACCCTGGTGAATTGCTAATGAGTCAACTCCAGCTCCAAAGAGGCATTTTAAATAAACCCAAGAATATATCACATCTTCATAAACTGCTCTTATAAGTTAATAAGTACGTACACATGCATACAAAAATGGAAATAAATTCTGGAAACAAGTCTTGAACAGCACCGTATGCAAACTGGGTTAGGTGCTAAGAATGAGGCAAGCAGGAAGTCCCATGGTCCTAGAGGTCATGCAGCTCATTAGTGTAGGATAAGATATAGGATATCTCACTATTACATGGAAGTAAGGAGAACACAAGTTCTGTTCTAGAGGGTCAGGTTAAGATTGGGGGATAAGGGCTTCCCTGGTGGCGCAGTGGTTGAGAGTCCGCCTGCTGATGCAGGGACGCGGGTTCGTGCCCGGTCTGGGAAGATCCCACATGCCGCGGAGCGGCTGGGCCCGTGAGCCATGGCCGCTGGGACTGCGCGTCCGGAGTCTGTGCTCCGCAACGGGAAAGGCCACAACAGTGAGAGGCCCGCGTACCGCGAAAAAAAAAAAAAAAATATTGGGGGATAGGACGGGGAGGATCAGAAGCAGGTGTGATCAGTGATCAGTTCTCACAGATGGGTCAAGTTGGGTTTTGAAACAACACCAGGGTTTTCAAAGGCAAAAGGGGAAAGGATATTTCAGATAAAGGAAATAGTTGGAACAAAAGCAGACAAATGTAAAAGAAATTTGAGGAAAAAGAGAACCCCTTCTTGAGAACACATAAACCTAGAGCTTACTTCCTAGGAGGTGGCGCTGGAGAGAGTTTTGGCCTTAAGTAATTTTGAAGGAAATTTTACAACTTAAAGAGTTGTCCATAGACTTTTGTAATCAATTATAAATGGAGGTCCCAACCTGAACCAGTTACAATATAAGGAAAGGGGAAATCACACAAGATAAGCTACATCTTAAAGTTTTAATACTGAGAATCCCTTTGAATCAGACCTCATTTCAGAGCTGCATCAAATGAAATGGACAAGTGGAACTTTAGAACTGTGCTGTCCAATGGATAAATGTGAGACAAATAATAATGAGTCATATATGTAATTTTCATTTCTACAGTAGCCACATGAAAAAGAGAAACAGAAGAAAAAGATGACATTAAACAGCAAATTTAATCAATGAAATATATCTAAAATATAATTTTCCTATTTAAATAACTACACAATTATTAATGAAATAGTTTACATTCTTTTTTAAACTAAGTTATCGGGATCCACTGTGTATTTTACACTAACTGCACATCTTGATTTGAACTGGCCATATTCCAAAAACTCAGTAGCCACAAGTGGCTACTGCTTACTCTATTGGACAATACTTGCTCCTGCTAGTAGGAAAAAAGTGATCAAAAATCAGTTAATTATGATGTTGGCTACATTCATAGTTTCCCTTTATAAGTTTAGATTAAGTTTCTCTCTTCTGTTCTCTTGAGTCTGAAAGTTTTGCCATAAATGAGTGTTGAATTTTTTCAAATGCTTTTTCTACATCTGGTGACTGGAAAGTTCTTCATTCTCTCTCTTTTCCCTCTCAAATGTTTGATAAAATTCATCAGCGAGCTATCAAAAATATGAGTAATAACTGTACCCTCCTTTTTTAAGAAAATGTTTGGGTAAGATTAGTATTCTTTGTTCTATAAATATTTGACTTTGATTGCATATGACTCTAATCTGGGACTAGAGTTTTCTCTGTGAGGTTTATAATTAGAAATTCAGGTTCTTTGGTACTAATATTCCTTTCATCTTACATTAGTCTTATTAAATAGTGTTTTTAAAGACTGTATCCATTTTTAGTCGCTGGCTGTGATAGCCATGGCTTGCTCATTTTAACAGGCACCAGATGCTTCCCCTTTACTTCTTACAGTCAATTCCCTTCTTTTGAGATCACCTATCCATCAATAACTTCAGACTCAATCACCTTGGACTAAGCCCATCAAAGGCTCTCTTGGCAATGTCATTGAAACCATTTGCAGCCTAATTAATCTATCTTTGTGGTGCCTCAAAACAGCATACACACTGCCTTAATTGCTACAACCTCACACCCACTGGGGACCACAAACAGAGAATAAGCAGACTGGTTGCACCCTGCAACTCCTGTATTTGCATCATTTACTGCAAGATTAATGAGAGAAGCTGAGAAAGCCAGAAGTGTGGAATAAAACCATAGGTTTGGGTTTTAGAAAACCTCCCGTGGCACTTAAATAGAGCAACTACTTTACTCTTAATAGCATAGTCTTTTGGATAATATTAGGGCTTTTATCACACTTTAGACACATTACTTATTCTCAATGAACTTTACAAAGCTTGAAACCTGAAAATAATATCGATTAAAAGGAAACCTCAAAATGGAAACTAATGTTTCCTTAAATGTTTAAAATGCAATTTTATATGGAGTAATCAGATTCAAAGTGTATATGTGTGTGTGTGTGTGTATACACATGTTGAGGACATAATTTATTATGTTTTATATGTCAGATGTACTAATTCTGAAAGAAAGAATATTTAGATCTTAAACATTTCTTAAAATAACTATAGTAACAAATGACATGACAAAGAAGAAAATTATTAACTACTCAATAAACACTACTCAATAAAATCAACCACAAAACACAAATCAACAACAACAAAACCCCCACAAAAACAGCAAAATCCTTGTGCTTGATGTTGAATCCAGGCTCCTTGAATGTGAAGCACTGTCACATCAGCTTTTCAGTCTTGTTAAGTAAGCTGCAATGGGTTTTGTATCCAAAAATTATATTCATAATATAATTTTATATTGTTTATAATTTTATTTTATGCTTATATTGCATAAGGGTGTACCAATTTATTACTCAAAATAAAATAATCCCTTATAGCATGATTCAATTTTACTTGTGAAAATTCCATTGCCTTTTTTTTTTTTTTTTTTTTTTTTTTTTGCGGTACGCGGGCCTCTCACTGCAGTGGCCTCTCTCATTGCGGAGCACAGGCTCTGGACGCACAGGCTCAGTGGCCATGGCTCACGGGCCCAGCCGCTCCACGCCATGTGGGATCCTCCCGGACCGGGGCACGAACCTGTGTCCCCTGCATCGGCAGGCGGACCCCCAACCACTGTGCCACCAGGGAAGCCCTCCATTGACTTTTTAAATAACATATATGTGGAGTAAAGTCAAACCCACATGCAGATTGTGGTTTCCTGATGGAGTCTGATGAACACAATATCTGATGTTTGGAGTCACGGGTTGAATTTACCTTCTATTCCTGACCTTGGGGAGTAGATTAGAGGAGAGGAATCTTGGCCTAAACTCAATGTCAATATTATCATAAGGATTATATAGAGAATGGATGCCAATGTTATGTGAAACCATTGGGTCATTCAAAGGTGGCCATTTATTTTTAAATCTAATTGACACTTCCAACGTACAAAGAAATAGATTAGCTACCATCTATTTCAAAAGCACAAGATAACATGGGTCAAATGATCCTAATCTGAAAATAAGCTAGGATGGTTCCAGGGTAACTTCCAAGATGTTTATCATTTTTTTCATTATGTAACCATGATTATATGATATATATATATAATCTCTCCCAAAGATAAATAAAAAGTAATTAAGTAAATTTTCAGTTTTTAAATTTTGTGATCAAGACAGCCAATAATCAGATGCAATACAGCATGGAAACCTGTTTGTGGAGGTTCCAAGATCTGTGGAGAACAAAGCAAAGCAGACTAGAAGCCCGTATCAAGAAAACACCCAGCTAGTATAAAAGCATTTATACTATTAGAAGTGTGTGTGCATACATACACATAAAATTACTGGTAAACCAAGCAAGTATGGCGTTAGACTTCATGGAGCTTATGTACGAGGGAGAGAGACCAGAAAAACAAATAAATGATTATGATTTTAGGTGCTTTAAAAATATTAAGCCAGGCAGGGTAAAGTCCTCTAAATTTTAGTGATCTAAAAAGAGAGGTACCATGCAAAAGGTCGAGCGTGCTTCAGTGGATGGGGCTATGCTAATGACGTACTTTGAAAAATTCATGATGTATATTAGAATAGGCAAGGAATTTGATGCGATAAGGATGAAGGGCCTGGAGGAAGGATTAGGACAAGGCAAACAGCTTAATGTAATGATGTAAAAGGTCTTATGTGATATTCTATAAGGTTAGTATTCCTACTGTGATCACAGGAAACCATTAAATGACCTCAAGCAGTGGAGTGTCATACCAACTTCATGTTTGGTAGTATCATTTTTGCCTACCCTATGGGGAAGGGATTTGGGGTAATTAGATGGGAAATACAAGACTGTTTGGTGCCTATTTCAAGCAGTTTGGATAAGAAATCATGTTTCTAAAACTGATATCATACAGTAGGATAGAGGGTAGTAAAGATACGTGAATTAGAATGACTCAGATAACCTAAGCAATTGGATATAGAGTAAGACATGAATTTTTAAAGATTACAAATACTTCTACCCTTCTGCTAAAAGAGATTTATTGGATGTTCCGTGCGACTACAGGTGCATACTAGATCTGGTGATACACCAACATAAAATCATCTGCTAAACAAACACATTCTCTTTGAATTACATGAAAAATTCTACAATAGCCTTGTGCAGAACTGTATTCTTATACCGGTTAGGAAGGCAATTTCCTCTCTTAGGACTACAGAATTCGAGGCATTTTTCATTTAAATTACTGACCTTTGCCATAAAATGTTTCAGGAAATAATCGGCACTCTAAAAAGAGAGAGATTTTTCTTTCCTTTTTTATTGCAGCATCTTCTAAGCACTGGCACAAAAATTATATGTCCCATATAATGTGGGCGTTCTGACAGTGCAGTCAAGTTAGATTAAGTGTAATAAACAAAAATTGTCACTAAAACTCTCAGCTTATACCATCTAATATTGTGTGAATACATTTTATTTCCTAACATTATGAAACAGCCAAGAGTATAATAAATTACTTACTTAAGCCCTTTGAGGATTTCTGCATAATTTACCAAAACAAATTGATTTTAGTGGAAAAGCCGCTAATTTACATGGGTAGGAAGTGTTTTCCTTGGTGTGATGAATTTAATTTCAACTTCCCTGTTTGTATGAATTCACTCCAGTAATTCATCACTGTTAGATGAAACCACAACTATGTTTTACTTGAGTAAGTCCCTAACACTCAATATATATGAATGAAAATAAATTGCCTTTATAGTATGGCTACATAATATATAAAATACATGATTGTTATCTTTTAAATACAATAATTTTTAAAAAGATAAACAATGACGTGTAATTTTTAAATATGAGCAAAGTAGTTTCGTACCCTTATTAAGTTGTATTTCAAGGTCTGTTCTTAAAGAACAAAGAGATACACATCTATAGGGTGCTGGACATGTATCAACTTATGTCTTGGATATTTTACATTTGTCATGTTATTGTCCTTTCTAATATCCTTATGAAGTAGGATTTATTGGCTTCTTCTGGAAATAAAGGACTCTGAAGTCAGGAAAGGAAAAACTCTTAACCTCTCCTTGTGTTATAATGGGAGCTTCATTGAGTCATGCCATCTGTCTCCAGTTACATGGCCTTTCTTTTCTCACATAGTATACTGAACACTTAAGGTCCATGGACTACCATTACACACATGCATGCATATTTACGAATACACACATATGTAGATGTACGTGGGTGTATGTACATACACACACATAGCTTTTTTTTTGTTTAAGAGCAAACTGTTACTTAGATTTCACAGAACATTCTTGGGGAATTACCCACCTTGAACACATTCTTATGACATACCACTTCAGACTGATGCCTTAAATTTTTACTCTAGTATAATACTAGCTATCTATTGCTAAAAACAAACAAAAACCTAGAAGTTGGTAGCTTAAAACCACCAACATTTATTACCTCACACAGTGTATGAGGGTCAGAACCTAGGAGTGGCTTCACCGAGCGGTGCTGGTCTAGTCTCTCACAAGGTTGCAGTTAACCTGCTTGCTGGCTTGGCTTGACTGTAGTCATCTCAGGGTTTAACCGAGGCTGAACAATTAACTGCCAAGCTCATCCACATGGTTGGCATGCCTCAGTTCCTTGCTGCCTTTTGGCCATCAAACTCTTGTCCCTTGCCAAGTGAGCCTCTCCACCTCTCCAAAGGAAGCCTAAGTGTCCTCACAACATGGCAACTTGCTTCGCCCAGAGTGAGGATCTGAGGGAGCTGGCTAGCAAGAGAACATCCTAGACAAAAACTGCAGTGTTGGGCTTCCCTGGTGGCGCAGTGGTTGAGAGTCCGCCTGCTGATGCAGGGGACACGGGTTCGTGCCCTGGTCCGGGAAGATGCCACATGCCGCGGAGCGGCTGGGCCCGTGAGCCATGGCCTCTAAGCCTGCGCGTCCGGAGCCTGTGCTCCGCAATGGGAGAGGCCACAACAGTGAGAGGCCCGCGTACCGCAAAAAAAAAAAAAAAAAAAAAAAAACAAAAAACCTGCAGTGTTTTATAACCTAATCCGAAGTGACAGTCACTGCTGCTGCGTGCTATTGGTCACACAGACCAACACAGGTGCAATGTGGGAGGAACTATACAGGTGTGAGCACCAGGCAGCAGACATTAGTGGGGGCCGTCTGGGCGGCTGGCTGCCACAGGTATCAGGACATACATTTCCACAGCAAAATAAAAATGTCACAGCTAGTAGCAAACAGGCCATGTGAAGACTGTCTGTCTGTAAAACTGCCAAGGTCTTCAGTGGCTTAGAAATAACGTTGCTCACTCCACATGTAAGATCTGGACAATTAATGCCACTGAATATGTGTGATAATAGGTAATGCTAACTGTGGGACAAGCTCTTTTGACCTGAAAAGATCTAAGTGTTCCAGCTATGTTTGAAACACTTCATAAAATGTGCTCCATCTCTTTGATCCTTTTGACACTCCGAGAACATTTTACAGAATTCTGGTGGTAAGAAGATTTAGCAATGGGATCAGTTCCACCCGCATATCAGTGAAAAATGCTTTAGATTTCAGCTAATGTAAAACTTGATTACAGTAGTTTAAACACCCAGAGGGACGGAGGTGGCTATTGGTCTGGGTTCAAATTTTGCTTCTCTCCAATTTTCTTGAGCTTTTCCCCAATGCTTATATTTTCATAATGTCCATCCCATCTGTTCCAGCTGCAGGTGTCATTTCCAGTTTCACGGCTGGCATTAGAGAGGCAGTATAGTGCCAGCTACAACTTTTGATTTTATTAGGAAAGTAAAAGCTGTCCAAAAACAGCAGATTTCCAATTCTACCTTCTTTGCCAAGATTAAAAAAAAAAAAAAACACGACAAGTAATAATGATAGCTTATACACATATAGCACTTACTATATGCCAGGCACTATTCTATGCATGTCTTACATAATAACTCATTCAAATATCTACCTCACTGTAACCTGATGAGGTAGATGCTCTGGTTATCTCTATTCCACAGGAGGAGGAGGGAAGTCATCTTTTACCCAAAGTCACACAGCTAGTGAGTGGGTGAGATGGGATTTAAACTCATGAATTTGCTTCCAGAATACCCACTGTTAATCATAACCCTAGAGAAATATGTCACCCCTCTCTGGCTGTAGAGAGGGTGGGGCTGTGTATAATAAGCTTTTTCCAGCCTTTTAAGTGGAGGTAGCAGGGAAAAAGGGTCAGAGAATGGGAGTTGGGTTTGCCAAACAATATTGTCTGCCACAGTATATTACCAGTCATGTGTCTATTAACCCTGTTTAAGGTTAGATTTTTTCATATATAGGATGGTAGAAGAATGCATCCTTTACTCATTTTAGGTCATACAATATTAGTCATTTATAGGTCAACTAGGAGCTGCAAACTCTTTTTACTGATTGTAATAATAGATATAAATTTTTCTAAGGTGCTCTTCTGAAGAGAGAGTATAAATGAGAGATGATTATAATTCCTTAATTGCTTGGCAAATTAAAATACATGTACTTATAACTGCATCAGCTTTTACATTTTAAGTTCAATAAGAATTGATTTTTAGGTCTCCTTTCAATTTCTCACTGTATTTGCCTCTTGTCTCTAGTGTCAAGCATTTGGTGTCCACTTCGAAGTAACTGGACTAGTGAACCTTAAGGGACTTTTTTCCCTCCAGAAGGCTTTTGTCATATGTGCCAGTAGCAGTCCAACTACTTTCTTGCTGAGCTCTCATTATAAACATTAAAATGGACATCCCCCTGGTTTCCAAAACAAGCATAGTGTCACTCTTGCCCATTAAGGACACATTTCAAGGCATCTTCAGTATCTTCCAAATATTAATTGAATGGCTTTTGATGATATTTATTACTGGAGCAAGAGAGAAATTATGGGAAGCTGTATTAACAACAGGAACCAAGTTACTGGAACCTGCAGATATGTATGTGCTCACTGACCTATACTGTTCATGTTAATAGTTGTACCCTGACACTGAACAGAAGGCCTTACTGTCACAGAGTTGACATCATCAGGGCTGAGAAGTGATTAAATACTCAGAGGGAGATACCCAGAACTCAAAAACAGTGCTACCTAACAGCCTCACCAGTTATTCTACTCATTCATATGTATGGTGGCATACAGACAAATTCAGAGTGGCCTGCAACTAAATAAAGAACATTTAGTGAGCTCCAATTTTATGCAGAATACTGCACTGCAAGAAGATATAAAACATATTTCCAACTCTAGCTGGACCTCTGAGAATTGAGGAGTTGACTAAATCTTTACTGGTCAATGGATTGAGAATGAGATTAAACAAATGCAACCTTCTTTGGGTACCTATTCAGTCAAAAATTTACTGAGTGCCTCCTTTCTCAGGGCTCAGGTGCTCAGGATGCAATATAAGATGCAGCCTCCGTTCCAGGGCAGAGTGCAGAATCTAACAGGGGAGACAAACACAATTAAAACGGTCTGAAGTGTGTTATTTGAGAGAAATCCTTAAACCAGACTGAATGCTGGCAGGAAAGACATCATAGGTGCCACCACCCACCAGGGAACCCTCAGTTCCAAACATAAATGTGGTTCTCAGTAAATATTTGTTGAATGGAAACAAGGAGTGAAGAGCGTACTACTGGGGCATAGGTTAGGAGCATTTATTTTAATATTTGGGGCAGTCAGAGAAGGCACATAAGAGAAGAGTGATGGCTGCCATGCTCTGATAGACAGGATGGAGTTACCCAGATGGAGAAGTGCGGGGAAAGCAACCAAGGCAGAGAGAAGGCATACACCAGGGCACACGGTTGACAGAGTCTCTTCTGGGTTCAAGAAATTAGTTCCATTCCAGAAATTAGTATTTCTATCTCAGCCTGAAAATAATGGACTAGGTATTCCCATTATATATAAGCAGGAAAAATAAATAATGATGTACATTAACAGAGGGGTTTGTTTTTATATGAGGTTATAAATAGAGATATTTTCTAATCAGAGAGTAAATAATTTCTACTTTTCTTTCAGTTAACCTTCATCAGATTCACACAGAACACATCATTTGAGGATGAGGGAAAGGCTGAGTAATATGGATATTATGGTTGGGGCTGTTTTAAACTGCCAACGACTATTTAAAATATTGAAGGTCAGAGCATATTTCTTTAGTCCTTTGCATACTTAGAAAATCACTTTAATCCTGTTGAATAGATTGCCCAGTGAATATCTGAATATCTCCCCAAAACAATACCTATTATAATCTTTATCAAAAATATATCTTAGACACTTAGCAATAAAGGTGTCAAACAAAGAAACTTTAAATTGCCAACAATGCCTATTAGGTTTCCATGGGACTGGGGGCAATGGACCATAACAAGATAAATAACAGTAGGTTCAGATTAGTAAGGAAATCACAGTTTTGCAGTGGGTGTGAAGGGGTTGAGGATAGCATCGCAAAGCCAATTAATGGCAACATATTATAATAACTTACATCACAGATAAGTGTAAACGGCTAAACCAGTCATAAAGAGTAAGGCACAAATGATCTCTGAGAGAATCAGGGAAGCCTTCAGAGAAGACGGGGTATTTAGATTATATGGAAAAGTACAATGTCCAGAAGAAGAGAAAGGAAAAGACATTATCAATTAAAGACTATTGCACATGCATAGGATGAAATCCGAGAAATACAAATATTCAGGAGTTAGTAATATGGTTTGGGTGGACTGTATGGTGTTTGAAAAGAAGCAGTAGAAGACAGGCACTAGAATTTGCAACATGTATCTGCCTGTGATGGTTTAGGCATAGCAATCCTTAGAAGTTTAATAAGGTTTGTTTTAGTTCTCAAAGCCTTTCAGTATCTCACAGGTCTTCTTGTTCTTAAAGTCTAGAAAGACATGATGCATTCATTTCTGCAAGTTTAAATCAATCATGTTGGACTGATACTCAAGGAAAGATGGTAATGCAGCTTGATCTAGTCCTCACAGTTACCTTCTATAGAAGCCAGATCACAACATGGAATATGTTGGCCATTGGAATCAGTCATATTAATTTTCTCCAAGAAGAGTACTACATGATAATACTGAAAAAAACTGCAAACTTGCTAGTATTTTTGATACAGATATCTAAGCATGAAAATGTTAGGAATAACTTTCTAGGTAAAAAGAACCACCTATAATAACTCAATCTGCACAAGACTTCTGCATAGACATATAATAAGATGGGTACTGGCAGAGTGCTGTGTTTATTTAGCTGTGGCCTTACAAGGAAACAATCATTTGCATATTTCTCTCAATTAAGTATTATACTGACATAATTAAAACTATAAAGGGCACTGACAATATTTCATTCTTTTAATGGAAGAGGAGACATATTATACAGTTCAGCCTGTCTCCCTATTTAATTTTCCTGACTTTTTACTACTCAAACTGTGCTACTTCTATGAATGTTGTCAATTAGGATGAAAAGAAGGAAAATTAAAGTCGCTCTTGAAAATGCACTTGTGTTTGTTTCTGGAATCTGTGTACATTCAGAAAGTTGTGATTTGCATATTTCGTGTCTAATTAAGCCCAGGAAAAGCGAACACTAGAGAGGCTAAGGCAGTTTCACACTTCACCAGCATCTTCTTTGTCATTATTGGGAATTCATGTCTGAAGACGTGGTCCCTTCTTCAAAAACCTTACGTATCTTTTCTCTGAGAAAAATACTGTAAGGAATTTTTTTTAATTTCTACTTTTTAAATACATTTATGGCTATATATTATGTGACAGTGCTGAGACAACGTGTGTTGAGATAAAGTGTGTAACAAAATGTACACTGGACTTGGATTCTAGAACCTTGAGTTTGAATCACAATGCTTCCACTATATTTATGAAAGGTTTCTACAAGTCACAGCTATGTCATCAATAAAATGGAAATAATGGCACACAGTCCATTGACTATAATAACAAATGGAGAATGTCAACCACATAAGGTACATGCAAGCACTGTGTAAACTGGTACACATCAAACAAATATAATAATATTTTTCTGAGATTGCAATCTCATCAAATCAAGAAGAAGACAAAATAAAGACTGCTACCCAAAAGAGGCTTAAAAGTCTGGTGAGAAAGACAAGTAGGTAAAGCAACATAATTCAAGTAGAATGGAATGTATAATATATTAGAGAAACAAAGCAAGTACATAAATATGGCCAACCTGCCTACAGCTCATTTTGCTTCTGTGAATGGATCTCTTTGGAAAAAGACCATCAGGGATAGATAAAGACAAGAGGAAGAAAAATTTCATCCCCAAGGAATAAATCAGGAATGTTTTCATTTGAACCCAGGATTAAAGAAAGAAAAAAAATGGGATTTTAATATTTTCAGAAAAGTAAATTTGTAGCTCCATCATCCAACTATATTAGCAGCAAGTTTTTACATGGCTGCTTCTGGTTTTGTGTCAGCTCCTTTTTGAACTGCTATGAATAGTTAACTATAAGACATTTTCAGTGAGCTCCACTAAGAAAGAAAAAGGGATATTCTTAGACTGACTGACTCTGTCTCTGTCTCTCTTTTTGCCTCACCCCCAACCTTTGTCTCTTTCTTATCTCACTGACATGCACACACATACATATACCAATTATTTTTTAGGCGTAAATTCTCTATTTTAGAAGTGCAAGATGGGACAAATATTGGCTCACTGATGAGTTTAAAGTTCTTAAGGCAACAGACTGAGTGCCACATTTTTTCAGCTAATCAGTACCTGCAGGGGATTTATTTTAATTGCGTAGCACGCATTCCACTTTCTCCTTCCTTTGCATATCTGGGTGCAGTTGACAGGCTTTCTTAAACTGAATTGAACTTGGGACTGTTGACCAATGTGGTTCCTTCCAAATAAGATTATATGATGTTACTATCATGTTTGGCCCATCATGTATGTGTGTAATGACAGCATGGCATGTTGTCATATCCTTCAAATGATCAGTCCTGATTGGGACTAGGGATGGTCTCTAAGGTACTACACAAGAAAAAGTTACCCTAGTCTATAATCTGAGAGCTAAAGTTGACAATAGATATCCCATGCAAAAAGGTAAGGAACAACACACACCAACAAATTCAAACGTGAGTGATAACCTAACACATGGAATCAAGAACATGAGCAGTTGCTGAAACTCATAAGAACTGAAGTCCACACTTGAGACAAAACTAATAGACAAGTATGACGACAATGCTGAATTATCCGTAGCTTTCAACTGCCTGAAGAATTGCAGTTTGAGGTTAGCGAGACCAAGTCTGTGTTTTGCAGTACTTTGTCTGCTCTGGGGAACAGACAAGCCATAATTGAACCAGCTGGAGTTTTCAAGCAACCTTAAAATGGTTTTCACCAACACTGAGGCCAAGTTGTTCCAGATGTGGGAAGGGGGACAACCTCTCCAAAGCTCCTAGAATTTGTTCTTCTTACCTAGAATAATTTTGCCTCTATTCCAGGTGAAGGTACTACAAATTCAAGGCAAAGGGTCTAACAGATGATATCAGTTGTTGGAATGTGAAATGGATTGGGCTCCTTGGATCTTCAGGATACGGTCATCAACACCAGCAGCACAACAGTCATTGAGCGGCTACTATGAGACAGGTATTGTGCAAAGTGCTTTAAAGAAAGAGTTCGGGTAATACTCCCAGGAAACTCATGAAGGAGCATCTACCACTAGTCTCATTTCATACATCAGAAAACTCAGGCTTTGAGACATCTTCCTACAGTCAAACAACGATTAATTGAAAGAGTCAGAATCCAGGGCAGTCTATGTTCTACAGTGCTATACAGTTAGCTATTTGGTTATTTGATAATTTTGAGGGCTTTGATATGAAAATGTAGAAGGAATTCTGATACGACACAGGCTTTTTGAGCTACCTCAGATTCCGTAGCTCAACCCGAGTTCATAAGTTCCCACGTGCTTCCTTTGCCTTTGCTAGCACCTCAGGTTCCCATATCATGTGCCAATGTGTTCTGGAGCTCTATGGTGCTGCACAGGAGTTCTGCAGGACATTTTACAATTTTAAGCAATACTTGGCATTTGTTAGACATCTCCCAAACTATAAATCCTAGGTAGTTCATGATTTGAACATTATTCTATATTCCTTTTTTTTCCACACAGCCCTGCAGGATGAGGGAAGCTACCAGGGAGCAATGCCAAGGGAATGGGCCCTGGAGGAGAGGATGGAAAGTTTTGCCAGTGGAGGAGAATTTATGTGACATATTGAAAAATTGTGTGGCACACATCATATTAGTAATTAATTGTGATTAGTTAAGGATGAAATTGTAATGTTATATTCTTTTTTTAAAATTTTTATTGGAGTATAGTTGCTTTACAATGTTGTGTTCGTTTCTACTGTACAGCAAAGTGAATCCGCTATACGAATACATATACCCCCTCTATTTTTGGATTTCCTTGCCATTTAGGTCACCACAGAGCATTGAGTAGAGTTCCCTGTGCTATACATAGGTTCTCATTAGTTATCTATTTTATACATAGTATCAATAGTGTATATATGTCAATCCCAATCTCCCAATTCATCCCACCCCTCCCTTTCCCCTTGGTATCCATATGTTTGTTCTCTACATCTGTGTCTCTGTTTCTGCTTTGTAAGTAAGATCGTCTTTCAATTTATATGTACTTTTAAAAATGAACACTAAGCTATTAGGACATAAATACTGTTTGACCTAACTGTGCAATAATATGAATTGTTAGATATTTCTTCTGGCATACAGGCACCATGAAAAGATTTCTGAGACAAGGGCACTGAAACTGAGAAATGTTGGCAACCTGTGAATGACCCTCATTCTGGGTTTCCCAAAGCTGAATCTTTGGGCCCCATGTGTCAAGTTCTATCCAGGAAGAACTGCCTTCATTACTTTTAGACTCGAATATAAATCACAGTCATGAGTGGCCATCAAAGCTCATATGATACAACTCAGGGCAGTGGACTCCATTCCCTGTTGGGTAAACCTTGGCCAGTGGTAAGTGGCAGGTTGCGATAGGGCTATACAGATAAATTCCTGCTACTTTCTCTCGCCATGGACTCCACAAGGTGTATTTTTTTTTTTCTTGTAGCCCTTCAAAAGTTATGCAAGCTGTGTGAGCACAACCAGTAAGTGAACTGCTGTGTATCCTTGAAACTCACTGTGAGGAGGTAGCCGAAATACAAAGGTATGACACTGCACAGCTTCACATCTTTTCTTGATTCAGTTTTCTTTCTCATCACCCTTACTGTCCTGGTTTTGAACCTTACCAATATAGTGTCAGCAGTGTGATACTTCCCCAGTCTTGCTGTCTAGATGACCCAGGCTAATATAGTATCATTGTTCACTTCGACCAACAAAAGAACCATGTGACTTAATTGACAGCATTAGACTGCAGTTTCTCAAGATACTAGGATCAGAAAAAATGTTTGGATGTTTCCCCCAAATTTTCTTTGGGAAGATTCCCAAATGCAATATTTTATCAGTCCTTGGAATCCTTCCCAAAACATCCACACTCTCATAGACATATCAACAAATTTAAATAACATCAAACTGACTACATTCTAAGATATCTCCATTTTAGTTTTTTGAAAATCTTAACAACAATCACTGTATGGCTATTTGTCTTAAGATTAGTGCGTTAAAAATAATCAAATGGATCAAGTTTCCAGTTACTTTATTCTTCTGGCTTTAAAGAACATTTTAGTTTTGCCAGTCATAGAAATGTCTGAATCCAAAAGGAAAGCATGTAGCATTTGTTTAGTTATCTTTTCACACTGGTAACCAATGTAGCCATTAAAGTGTGTTATTACATTGATACTCAAGACTGTCTTATGGAGTAGGTACTATTTTATGAAGGGCAGCACTGAGGTCAGAGCTTGTAAGTCGTACAGTACATCAAAATAAACAGTTTGGTTTCATGCCCTGGTTTATCTGAATATTTCAAGACAGGGTTGTAAAATGAGCACTTTTGGAGTTATTGAAAGATTGCAAACTTTGAATTATTAATAATCTGCTTACACAACTCTAATAGTGAGCCCCAAATGATAAATTAGCTCATTCATTATACTGGAATTCAGTCTGCCACACAGGGCAAAAAAGATACAGATGCACTCTCCTTATTCATTGCTCCTATTGAGTTTCTCCACACTGAACATTCCTACCGACTTCTGAGGCAGTGAACACAGAGAGCATTAAAAGGCCACAATATCATCTTGCTTTACTCCCTGTTGTGCTAATCTGAACTCCCTTGAAGCTCCTGTGAACTCAATATGAGCTCAAAGTTGAGTTCAACTTCTCCAAGGGAAAGACTGTGCTGAGAATCTGGATCCCAGTCAATGGTTCTTTCTGTACGTCTTCCCAGTGGAGTTCATCTGCTTAAAAGTTTGAAGTCAATAGTTTTGAGCTTGAACTCTTCAATCATCAGTGAGTATGTTTCTTTTTTTCTTCAATAACTTCAATAACAGTTTCTTCTAAACTGATGTGCTATTGCAACAGCATTTATCCTCAATGCTTTTGGAATCCAGTTTGGTCAATGATCCTGATTTAAAAATCATCACTGCTGACAACCACTGATGTTTTACTCTTCACATTTCAGCTTTCATGAGAGTTTAAACATTTTGATCACCCAGCTGGCAATAAAAGTTCTCATTATAGATAGTGACTGGATTCTCAGACTTTTGTATGTTGATGTACTCTGGTCTCTGTCACCAAAGTCATTAACACAGTGTTTAAAGTTCATTCTCTTGATTGTCAAATTTGGTAAAAATGGAATTTTTGTAGATAATATTCAGTAAATTGACACTTTTTTTTAATTGAAGCATAGTTGGTTTACAATATTGTGTTAGTTTCAGGTATACAGAAAAGTGATTCAGTTATCTATCGATCAATTGATCTATCGATCTATCCTTTTTCAGATTCTTTTCCATTATAGGGTATTACAAGATATTGAATATAGTTCCCTGTGCTATACAATTAGGTTCTTTTTATTTATCTATTTTATATATAGTAGTGTGTATCTGTTAATCCCAAACTCCTAATTTATCTCTCCGCCACCTCTGCTATCCCCTTTGGTAAGGATAAGTTTGTTTTCTATGTCTGTGAGTCTATTTGTTTTGTAAATAAGTTAATTTGTATCATTTTCTTACGTTCCACATGTAAGTGATATCATATGATATTTGCCTTTGTCTGACTTACTTCACTTAGAATGATTATCTCTAGGTCCATCTCTGCCAAGTGAGGACACAGTTAAGAAGACATCTGTCTGCAAATGGCATTATTTCAGTATTTATCATGGCTGAGTGATACTCCATTATATATATTATATATACACATACATATACATACATACACACACACACACACACACACACACACACACATCTTCTTTGTTCATTCATTCATCTCTGACATATTCTTTTTGGCCATCAGGTAAATCCCATTGACCATCTTCAGTAATGGGTGTATGGTCTCACCATTCCTCTCTCATATCCTCTAACTATGAACATTTCTTTCTTCTGCTTTTGGATTTGGGATGTGATGACGTTAAGGCAAAACAGGTCAATTTATTCCATGATCAGCACATTGATATATGGTAGCTATGTAAGTGTCTTGCATGAAATAGCTGTTCTACATACGTACAGGTATCATAATTATCATGCCTAGTAGTGTTCCTTTTATTTGCTTATTTTTTCCCCCAGAAGCAGACATGGTGCAGGGCCCAACCAGCAAGAGGATGAAGTATCTTTACAGCACAAATGGCTAAGAGGAAAAAAATTTACATTTAAAACAAAATGAAACAAAATAACAACCTCCTCACCCCACCTCTACCTTGCAGAATTGTCCTGACAATAACGACCCACAGAATTTAAAAGAAAAGTGATGTTATTGAAATTACCACCATATGAGTTGCACTCTTCGGGACATATGTTTGCTCAGATGTAGTCAACTTCATTGTTCAGCCATTGTGGAAACAAGGTGTGTTGGACTGAATGTTTGTGTTCCCCTGAAGTTCCTTTGTTATGGCAGCCCAAGCTGACTAAAACATAAAGTACTGAGGGTAAAAAAGCACAGTGTGGGCTCATGGAAACCTAACATGTTAAGCATTGTGCTACAATTCCAAGGACTCATGGAACATCCAGCGACCTCAGGAGCAGATGCATATTTCTCAGCCAGACACATTAAGAATATGGGTTCTAGGGACTTCCCTGGTTGCACAGTGGTTATGCCTGCCAATGCAGGGGACACAAGTTCGAGCCCTGGTCCAGGAAGATCCCACATGACATGAAGCAACTAAGCCCGTGTGCCACAACTACTGAGCCTGCGCTCTAGAGCCCGTGTGCCACAACAACTGAAGCCCGCGTGCCTAGAGCCCGTGCTCCCAGGCTCCACAACAAGAGAAGCCACCACGATGAGAAGCCCGTACACCACAACGAAAAGTAGCGCTTGCTTACCGCAACTAGAGAAAGCCCGCGCACAGCAATGAAGACCCAATGCAGCCAAAAATTATTTAAAAAAAAAAAAAAGAATATGGGTTCTAGATTGGAATGCCAGAGTTCAATCCTGCCTCTTCCACTGTCTGTCTAGATCTGCAAACGGAGTAAGTTAATGTTTCTGATCCTCAATTTCCTTAATGTTAATTTTTATTATTATTGTTTTTGTGAATCCATTTCTATTTATATCTTGTTCTATTTTCCTTCTTTCCTATGAGTCTAACATACAGAATAGTTCAGGAAAAAATACTTTTTGTTTTTATCAGGTTTCATATAGAATATTTTCCATTAGGCAGATTTTATGTACAGATCCGCCCACAGGTTATCAACCTGTATGCCCAATCTATAAATCACTGCCTTAATTATATTATAAAATATGGTCCACCGAATTGAATTTATGATGGTAGAGCCACATGGCAAAAAACATTATGTCCTACACCCAAGGTATTTATTGCCTCTGATCATTTTCTTTAGGAGTTAGACCAGAAGTTAGTTGGAACTTCACAGCTGCCTCCCACTGTAATCATCAATCATGCTGGATGACAACTACAGCCATTGCAGATTTTCAACACACTGATTACAGTACTGAGCAGAAGTTACACGGTCTTCTCTCAGTATTATTTGCCAAACTTAAATCTGTGTTAAGAAATAACTATGGGGCAGAGTCTGGATGTATTGATATTTTGAAAAGGGAGACATGGAGAAAAATAATGGTTTAGGAGGAGGAAATGGTAATAAAGATAAAGGTTAGTTACTCTCAAAAGAAACTTACAACAAAACATGATAGGACTAAGCACACAGCAAGGTGGCCATTATCCAAACAGCTGTGTCAATCCATCAATCAATGCCTCTCCTGGGACCAGGTCAGTACCAGGCAAAATATCTGTGAGAGAGACAAAGACTCTGTGTGTCTGTGTGTGTGAGTGTTAGGAAAGAGACAGAAAGGGGTAAAAAAGACAGTTTGCCTCTGGTGCTACCCATAGAAACTCACCAAAGAGCTCAATTGCTTTAGGTCCTGTATTTGCTTCCTATCTACGAAATCATTTTTAAGAAGATGGGAAAAGCTAGCATCTAGGAGCTATGTTAAAAATGAGCATCTTTATAAAAGAAATACGCCATGGAGATTTAAGGTACAGCATGATGACTACAGTTAATAATACTGTATTGTATATTTGAAAGTTGCAAAGAGTAGATCGTAGAAGTTCTCATCACAAAAATAAAACTGTAACTATGTGTAGTGATAGATGTTAAGTAGACTTATTGCGGTGATCATTTTGCAATATATACAAATAGCCGATCACTATGTTGTACGCCTGAAACTAATATTACACGTCACTTATACCTCAGATAAACAAACAAACAGAGGCATGGACTAAAATCTAATGCCTCCATTAAACAAAATTAATTTCGCTTAAATGCCAAAAAACAAAAATGAATATTAACATATTCTGTGCTAACGCCAGTTATTTTTCTTACCTGCATCAGATTGATTTATTTTCTGTCTCCATCAAATATT
This sequence comes from Tursiops truncatus, assembly GCF_011762595.2. Taxonomy (NCBI): domain Eukaryota; kingdom Metazoa; phylum Chordata; class Mammalia; order Artiodactyla; family Delphinidae; genus Tursiops; species Tursiops truncatus. Next base: position 22,438,635 of record NC_047052.1, read on the forward strand.
TTGTAGTTACTAACATCAGATAAACATGGAGATAGAAAGATAAGTAAGGCAATATTTCATAACTCAGGTCACCAAAGATGATCTCATGAGGAAGGTAGACTTGCGATGACTCAGAATAATTTCATTGAGGAATATACAGGATGCTATGGGATCATGTAGCAAAGAAGCCCTATGCTGTTTGAGATCATACATGTTGGTGACAAGACTGCATAGATTCAGTTTTCCCAAGACAGTTTTTTTCCCTGTAGTTGATTGATTCCTATTTGATCACATGAGTTAGGATGGCCAAAATGAACACGCTTAGTAATCATTTCAAGGGTGAATAACTAACTAAAATAGATTTTAGTTCTTTAGCACTTTTAATACATAGATATTGGAGAGGGACGCACATAGATATTGGAGAGGGACGCATACATTTCCTCCACTTGGAATGTTAAGTAGATAACTAGCTGGGGCTAGTTATCTTAGTGAAGCACACAGGTTTTCTTTTAGAGCAACATAGAGGGATCCAGAGGAGAGAGAAACAGAGAGAAGCAGAATAGAGAGAAAGAAGTTTGTACCATACCAAGTCTAATTTGAGATAAACTCATGATTGTTCCATTTTCCTTGTACACTGAGCTGAGCCTCAGTTACTTTCAATCACAAGAGTTCTAGCTGATACAACATTAGGACATTATCATTAACTAAATTCCAGACTTTATTTGTATTCACTAGTTATCCACTAGTATCATTTTCCATTCCAGGATCCAATCCAGAATACCATACTATATTTACTGAGCTTTTAAAGAACACTATAAAATATGTCAAAAGCATTCAGGGATAAGATATCATAGTCAAATTATTATTATTACCCCTGCCCTTATCCAAGCTCTCAGGTTCCTTTTAATCACAGCAATATGAGATTTCAGTGCCAAATTCTTTGATGTTCTTTGTCAAAGTTATAAGCAAATATATACAATTACAAATAAAATCAAAATTATTTCAAACAGCTAATTATTTATTAACCATCTGTTAGTGTTAACAGTTAAAATCTGTTCCTTGTTAGAAATACTTCTTTGAATAGTTAACATCACTTTATCAGGCAAAAAATAATATGAGAAACCATTTCTACAAACTGTATTCTACTTCTGATAGAACTCCATAACTCAGCTGTTAACACAGGATTGGATTCAAATTTGCAGCCATTAAGGCATGTATCCATTTTATATTAGGATTTTAATTTAATATTTGTCACTAAGGAAACTGATTAGCATTTTAATGAGAAAACTCACTATGCAAACTTTTGAAACATTTCACCTAGAGGTTGACAGCAAAGTCAAAAGAAGTAACTTCACAACTTTAAAAAAAACTCAGCTAAATTGTAAAAACAGGAATTATTTTATTATTCAAATTAGATATTCTGTTGGGCATTAAACCTGTTTTCAATTTTCTAGATAAGGTAGAGGACTTACTTTTCCCTTGAAATAAAGATGTATATTTTATTCACATTTAAAACATGTATAGATCGCTATCAGAACTATAAACTATTAAGAATTGATTTTTTCCTTTTTGTTTTTTAAATCTTTGTTCTACACTATTATTTATGTCTTGGTTTTCTCAACCATATCTTTTTCATTAAGAGTCCAAGAGAATTTCTGATGTGTAAGTATGCATTTATATAGAACTTTTTTTTTCTGTACAGTGACATAAATTTCAGCAAAAATAAGAAACATAACAAAGGTAGTTACAAGTGAGCCAAATATAAAGCTGTGGACCAATTTTCTAAAAGAGATCTATACCACTCGAAAACACTGGGTTTTAAATTTTTACTATTACTAGAAAAGTAGTTATCCGTTTAAGCCTAGAAACCAAAAACTATTTTAAATATCTAAAGCAACATGTTTTTCAAAGAACCCTGGGTACTATATAAGTTAGTTATTTCTCTTTCCTGAGCATCAATTTCCCCTTAATGTCTGTATCTTAATCATTAAGATTATCCAGAATAATAGGTGTAAAGCACATAGCAATGGTTCCCAGCGAGCATTTAATTAATAGGAGTCACATTCCCAGTGTCTGCATTACCCATTACGTCAACTGCACCTAATGTATCCAGTTCAGATGGTGTTACTTAGATATATAATGTTCCAATAATATTTTGTTGTAGCATTTCCCTCTTTAATACAGGATCTAACTTAGGGCCATGCTCCACATGTAGTTGTTCATGTCTTTAGCCTTTATTTAATTTGAAATTGACTCTCAGCATTAAATTAACTTTATCTTTCATAGCACTGACATTTTGAAAAATACAGACCTGTTATCTTGTAGATTATTCCACCGTTTGTGGTTTAGTGCTTCCAGGGATTAGAGTCAAGTTGTGTATCCCTGGTTACATTATGGCACAGTTAAAGCAGAATCATTTTTCATGCATTACACACATCCAAAGGAACACGGTATCTGACTATCCCTCATAGTGATGTTTGTGATCTCCTAGTTAAGGTATTACCCAGTTTCTCAACTCTATACTACTATATTTCCCTTTCCACACAATAAGCAATTTGTGTGGAGACTTTTTCAGATGATGTAGTACTGCTATGATGAACCCTCACTCCCAATAACTTTTGCCAGGAACAAATTTAACTATAAGAATTGCAAAATGGTAGTTTTCAAACTCCAGTATACCTCACCTTTAAGAGACAGGGCACTGTAGGGATATTTTCTCTCTTCTTTTTTTTCATGTAGTTATTTCTTTATTTATCTATCTATATCTATTTATTGTCAAAGTTAAATCACACATTCTCATTTCATGTAAAGGGCTACAGTCCAGCTTTGTTTTTATCAAAATAATGATGGTGTCCAGATTTAGCTGTGGAAATTCCTTCAAGCTGGCTCTCATCTCTGATGTCTTTATCATGTCCCTATTATATCTCAGTTCACTTTCCTCCCTGTGGAATAACTAGATGTTCCAGGCTTATTTTGCACTTTCTTTGCCCTAGGCCTGGAATCACTTATTTCTCCAGAATTCCTGATTCCTTTTGGTAGGACGGGATACTTTGAAGCTATGATCTGAATGCTGGGTATGCTCATTACTACTAGAAATGATGTTATTTCTAGGCCCTTTCAGTGAACAGAGCTAGAAGAAACAAATACATGCACACATGCATACACATACATATACTCACATATCATTCACATACACACACAGTCATGGCTCTATATATTTGTCACTACTTCCTTCCTCAGTAAGTGCCCTAGCTTCCAACTACAGCAACACTGTACAATTCATTTGCCAAACTATACATAACACATGAAGGGGAGTTTTAGAATTCATATGCCCACAACAATACAAAAATCAAGTACATTTTAAAAAGTTAAAGTGTCATTTTCAGTTATTTCTTTTCTATAGACTGAGTTTTTTTCCTTCATCCTATTTGACTCATTTTTCCCTTCTCTCTTTCATAAACAAAAGAAAGCATATATATATTTATATACTCTGCTTTTTTACGTAAGTAACATACTCTGGAAATCAATTCATTTTAGTTAGGAGATACCCTATTTTCAAAGCAACATTGTACTTTGTGGTGTATATGCCAAAATGTTTGTTCAACAAAATCTCTTATCTCAAGTGTACAGCAAACTGATTCAGTTTAACATATATACATGCATTTCTTTTTCAGATTCTTTTCCATTATAGGTTATTAGAGGTTCCCTGTGCTATACCGTAGGGCCTTACTGTTTATCTACCTAAGGAGGCAAAAAACCTGTACTTCAAAAACTATAAGATGTTGGTGAAAGAAATAAAAGATGATACAAACAGTTGGAAAGATATACCATGTTCTTTGATTGGAAGAATCAATATTGTCAAAATGACTATAACACCCAGGTAATCTATAGATTAAATGCAATCCCTATGAAATTACCAATGGCATTTTTTACAATTACCAATGGCATTTTTTACAGATCTAGAACAAAAAAAATCTTAAAATTTGTATAGAAAGACAAAAGACTCCAAATAGCCAAAGCAATCTTAAGAAAAACGGAGCTGGGGGAATCAAGCTCCCTGACCTCAGACTAATCAGAACAGTATGGTGCAGACACAAAGACAGACTTATAGACTAATGGAACAGGATAGGAAGCCCAGAAATAAACCCACGCACCTATGGTCAATTAATCTATGAGAAAGGAGGCAAGGCTATACAATGGAGAAAAGACAGTATCTTCAACAAGCAGTGCTGGAAAAACTGGACAGCTACATGTAAATGAATGAAATTAGAACATTCTCCAACACCATACACAAAAATAAACTCAAAATGGATTACAGACCTAAATGTAAGACTGGATACTATAAAACTCCTAGAAGAAAACATAGGCAGAAGATTCTTTGACACAAATCGCAGCAATATATTTTTGGATCTGTCTCTGGGAGTCATGGAAATACATACAAAAATAAAGAAACAGGACCTAATGAAACTTAAAAGCTTTTGCACAGCAAAGGAAATCATAAACAAAATGAAAAGACAACCCACAGAATGGGAGAAAGTATTTTCAAATGAAGCACCCAACAAGGGATTAATCTCCAAAATATACAAACAGCTCAAGCAGCTCAATATCCAAAAAAAAAAAAACCCAAAAAACAACCCAGTCAAAACATGGGCAGAAGACCTAAATAGACATTTCTCCAAAAAAGACATACAGATGGCCAAAAAGCACATGAAAATATGCTCAACATTGCTAATTTTAGAGAAATACAAATCAAAACTACAATGAGTTATCAACTCACATTGATCAGAATGGCCATCATCAAAATGTCAACTAACAATAAATGCTGGAGAGGGTGTGGAGAAAAGGGAACCCTCTTGCACTTTTGGTGGGGATGTAAACTGGTACAGCCACTATGCGGAACAGTATGGAGGGTCCATTAGAAACTGAAAATAGAGCTACCATATGATCCAGCAATCCAATTCCTGGGCATATATCTAGAGAAAACCATGATTCTTAAAGACACAAATACCCCAATGTTCAATGCAGCACCATTTACAACAGCCAAGACATGGAAGCAACCTAAATGTCCATCAACAGAGAAATCGATAAAGAAGATGTGGTACATATATAGAATGGGATATTACTCAGCCACAAAAACAGAATGAAATAATTCCATTTGCAGCCACATGGATGGACCTAGAGATTATCATACTAAGTGACATAAGTCAGACAGAGAAAGACAAATATCATATGATATCACTTATATGCGGAATCTAAAAAAATGATACAAATGAACTTATTTACAAACAGACTCACAGACTTAGAAAACAAACATTGTTATCAAAGGGTAAACGTGGGGGGAGGGATAAATTAGGAGGTTGGGATTAACATATACACACTATTATATATAAAATAATCAACAAGCACCTACTGTATATTACAGGGAACTCTACTCAATGCTCTGTAATAACCTGTATGAGAAAAGAATCTGAAAAAGAATAGGTATATGTATAACTAAATTACTTAGCTGTACACGTGAAACTAACAAAATATTGTAAATCAAATATTCTTCAATATAAAAAGTAAAAAAAACAAATTTTTTTTTAAATTTTGTTCAGAAGTTAAAACTAAATAAAAACTATTCTTGTATAGAGTGTGAGAAATAGATCAAGTATAATCACGTTCCTAAATGTTACCCCGTTTCTCCAGTACCATCTATTTTTAAAAGGCCAACTTTGCATCAGTGCTTTGAGATATTTAACTTATACTCAATTTCATATGTACTTACCTTACTGAACTCAGGTTCAGCTGCTCTCTGCTCAGAAGCAAATACTTGAGAGAGAAGTGTTGGTTGGAAAGGAAAGGTTGCTTTACTCAGGAGGCCAGCAACCGGGGGTGAAGGCAGACTCATGTCCAAGAACCAACTCTGAAGATTCTGTTGGACCATGAAAGATTTTAAAGGGAGAAAGGAGAAGTTAATCATAGTTAATCATTTGGGGAGGGGATCAGAGTCTTTGTTATCTTCCATTTTGTGCAGACTTTCCTCTGACTGGTTGGTGGTGAGGTAACAGGGTGGTGTTCCAGGACTCTTTTGCTCCGCCTGAAGTTACAGTCCTCCACCTGGGTGGAGGCCTTAGTTCTTGCACAGGAACTCAAAGATACTGTTATGTATATTCTTTGAGGAGGAATCAGGGCCCTGCCCCATACCTGAAGTATTGTTTCTTGACTGCTCCTCCTTTCTTTCAGCATCCCCTCTTTCCTGATTAGCAACAGCTTGATTCTGCCCTTTGGAACTCATGGCAGGTCAAGGAGGCTGAATGAAGCCTATTTCCTACAAACAAGAAACAGGGGACATGGGAAGGATTTGTATCTGAGAGGGCCCCACACATTCCTGCTTGGTTTCAGTAACCCCTTTTTTTGATACTCCTCAATATTGAGAACAGGTATTAAACAAGAAAGGGAATAATGTTTTGGATAGAGAGATTAATCATAAACTCAGCAGCAAAACCAGGTTCTAAGGGGACTTGGTTTCAATCCACACTACTGTTTCAACCTTCCCCAAATCTTTCAGGTTACAGGGGCAACAACTGCTCTGGCTACTTCCTGCTGAAACGGGGTTAGTCCTGCCTTGATTTTGGGAATGGACACTGAATTGGAAATATTCTGAGTTCGAAGTCCTATATCCAAGTCTTGTATGATTAACATCTCAATCCCTTAGTCCACCATTTTAGTGCAACAGACCCAATTAGAAGTAGGACTAGTGACAACCCAAACATTAACAGACAAAATAGATCTCATTCCCTGAGGATTTCAGGAGAATAAGCCTGAAACCCAGTCTGAACCTAGAACTTCATTGGATACTTGTAGACAGTTGTCTAATTTTATCTAAGTAGGTTTTAATTTCTGATATGGTACTAACAGGAGCTCTTGGCCTATACACATAAGTCTCCTGTTTCTAACATCTTATCTAAACCAATAACATTGTCTAAAAATTTTAATATTTACAAGAGAAGACCTTGAGACCATAAGGTTGCAGCTGCCAGCAGATACTCCCTTGAGAATGGCTGGGGGCATCCCCAGGTCTGACACAGTTCAGAAAATTCAAGTTATTAGCTATACAGGAATGTGTCTGAAATTACATCCATGATGACTGCCTAGTTTTACCTTGAATGTCTGAACCATAGCTACTCCATTTTGACTTTCAAATGTATTTCCTTCCTTAGTGGCCAAAGCAGATGTATAGTGAATGTTTGAAAGGCCACAAAAGAGGCCACTCCAGTCAGTAAAGTTTAAGTTAAACCATGTATAAGCCAGAATGACTTCCCCATACCTCAATACATATAGATTTTTCCATCATTTCCCCTTTTGATTGCAAATCCTCTGACACACCAAAACGTTTGTCCTCCAACGCCAGGTAGCTGTCACCTGACCTGGGTCCACCATTTCCCTCAGTGCTAGGCTTCCTTTCATATATATACGTGCACGTGTGTGTGTGTGGCCTAGTTATCCACCTTGAGGGAAAACTACTCAGATATTGTGAATGGGCTCACAGGTATGCTAATGGGGAAATATTTTACAGGCCATACATTTAATCACTTATACCAAATTGTGACACAAGCATTGTATATGTGCTTTTAGCAGTACACTTAAAGCAAGCAGTGATACGTCATGAGTAGTTACACTCTCTGATAACTTTACTAGATAATTTTCTTTTACTCCTGAACATCAGGGCAAAAGCATGGCTAACACAATAACTTTTATAAACATAGACCTACTATAAGCTAGAACAGAGCTCTGGTCATCCATATTTAATTATTCACGGCCAAACAGCAAACCAGTGCAATGGAAAATGGTCTCTCAGGGTTGCAGTTCCCTAGCCCCAGAAAGGGAAAATCCCAACCAATGTTCCACCCAGTGTCAAAGCCAATGCAACAGGGAAGTATACCGTGGTGTCATCAGAGCTCAGAAACCAGAGACTTCTCAACCAGCCAATGCAAGTGCTAATACATGCACACATATGAACAATGAACAAGGTCCCATAAACAAAAGATCAGATGAGGTGCAGCCAAAAATTCTACTCTCAGACAGAAGCTTCCAAAGAGATTGGCCCAGCTCTCGAAAGAGAACAGGCCCATACTGGCCCACAGTGAGCTCAGATGGGCTCACAACGGTCCCAGATGTGCTCACTCCCTGAAAGGGAAGTGAGCCCAGACAAAGTAGGTAGAATTCCCAGCCTGCACAAGTGGGAGTGGATCACGCTAAAACAATGCACACAGAAACACAATCAACAAATAAGGTACAGTTGCAAAGACAGAAAATCAGAGGTGGTGTAGCCCAAAGATTCCAGTACTACTCCCAGATGGAGGCCACCAGAGTGGCCCATCTCCTGAAAGAGAATGGACCAGAGTGGCTCGCAGTGAGCCCAGACGGCTCAATGCCTGAAGGGGAAAGGAGCCCAGATGGAGCAGGTAGACCTTTCCTAAGTAATTTAACATACCGAATACTCCTAGTTAATTTGATCTCGAATGAGATGCACCAGGGTTCCTCTAGTTGGAGGTCTAGAGAACTTCAGTTAGAATTTTATATTTGGGGAGTTTGTCAAAAATATCAAAAAGGTTTCAAAGCATCTGATTAAATAGGATCATAGGTCATTGTGCGACAATACTTATTCACTTAACCAAAGTGACAGAAGATTTCAAAAGCAAATACAGGACTTTCCTGGTGGCACAGTGATTAAGAATCCGCCTGCCAATGCAGGGGACACGGGTTTGAGCCCTGGTCGGGGAAGATCCCACATGTTGCAGAGCAACTAAGCCCGTGCTCCACAACTACTGAGCCTGCGCTCTAGAGCCCTCGAGCCACAACGACTGAAGCCCGCGCGCCTAGAGCCTGTGCTCCGCAACAAGAAAAGCCACCACAATGAGGAGCCCATGCACTGCAACAAAGAGTAGCCCCCACTCTCTGCAAGTAAAGGAAGCCCACGCGCAGCAACGAAGACCCAACACAGCCATAAATAAATAAATAATAAATTAATTAATTTTGTAAAAAAAGCAAATACAGATCACTTAAAGCCACAGAAAATCACACAATCTGTCATCAAGAGCAGCATTTCAAGAAAATTTTGTTCTCTTAACAGAGAGAGAACCAAACTCCAGCCTTGTACCAGCATACTCGTAATAACAAAATCTGTTTACTTAATTAAACTTAATCCAATCTTAGCAAATCCTGACCATGTACAAAACTCTTTTCTCAGTGTTCCTTTTCCAGAAACCTTCTACGACTTTCTGTATCCCTATTAATTTTGTCCCTTATTTTCTTCTCCATTCAGAAACAACCAGCTCCAGGACAAAATTACCCTTCTTTTCCCTTAACAAAATGTAATTCCATTGCTCATACCTTGTTTTATTGAAATCACACTTTTTTTTTTTTTTTTTGCAGTCCTTTTTTATATTAAGTCTAAGATGCCTGAGATATCCGAGGTCTGCTACCGAGACATTCAGAGTAGAGGCTTTAGGATAGAGAGAGACATTTGGGAGTCATCAGTGCATAGATGGTTTTTTGTATTTTGGGTTTTTTCCGCTGCACCCCACAGCATGTGGGATCTTAGTTCCCCAACCAGGGATCGAACCTATGCCTCCTGCAGTGGAAGCATGGAGTCTTAACTGCTGGACCACCAGGGAAGTCCTGAAATCACACATCTTATTTTCCTGAATTACTGAAATGTTTCTCTTATTGTTGTAGCTTTAATTACACATATTATAATTTTAACCCTTAAAAACTTAACCTCTAATAAAAACTGAGAACCAAGTAATTGTGAACTGTTTGTCATACCAGCATTTCCTGATTGGAAAACTTAATGCTTTAGTCTTCCCGTCCTAAGAAGGCAAAGGTAGGTAACCTTAGATCCATCCAGCAACTAACCTTCCAATATTTCATCCTGTTTGAAATGACCCAGAGAGTCAATGAATTCTCATCATTTAACTTAGTTTAAAATTACCAAAATCTGCAGGGACTATCCTTAAAGCAGACATTTGCAAAACATAATTATTCCTAACAAATTCACCCAAAAAACCCTCTTATCTCACTTACATTTACCTGAAGTTTCATCATATCAAGTTATTTTCCTTGCAGACAAATTTGTAACAGATATAATAAGGTCCTATTTGACTTCTAGTAAACCTAGGTACAGTAAAAGTATTATACTTAATATTGGTGATTCTAAAGACATTTCTATATTAATCAAATAACAAGCTTATTAAACTAGCTTTAATACCAGATATTCAGTACTAAGTATTACTCAGATCATGTGAACCTGAAATTCATTCCAGCCAGTTTCTTTTATATTTAGCAGTATTTAATTTGTAAGTGCTTACTTTTAAGTCAATTAAAAAGAGCTCATTCGCAAGTTAATTTTTACATAAAGACAGAAACAGAGATCTCACAGTTTTTCTGCTTGAATTTAAAAAGGACTTTTTTTTTTCTCTCAGTCTCAGGGACTATAGATCAGATAAGTTCCTGAAAGCCCAGGCAGAATATTTACATTTTAAGAGCATGGGGAGGGACATGCAAGTTCCTCCTAGAAGGACTTGTTCCCTCACAGTCAGAATTCTGAAAAGATGTCTTATCAAGCCAGCTTTTTCTAACTGCATATACAAAAGGAACCAGTTTTGGAATTTCAAAGTTGTTTCATCTTAACCAATTTTTTCTGCAATCTAAAGAATACTGTGGCCACACAGTGTTAAAAGAGTAATTTTCTTTCTTTTGTCATAGGATCATAGCTAAAATCCTTCCCATCACCCAGAATATGCCCCAAGGGGCTGTGAGGTGGGACTGAACCTGAGTTTCCCATTGTACAAAAAGGCAACAAGGATATCAATCATACAGATGGAATACACACATACCAAAAGACAGATCCGTCACAAATTCGCCAAGAGGATGACTCGTACAGGGTCCCAAACAAGGCTTCCCCAACACAAACTGCCTTCGACGGCAGACGCACGTCCGAACCAACTGGAAAAATGCCAAAACAGCACAAGGGGAAGGTTGCCCACATGCACACTGGTGGGCTCACCAGTCCTGGTGCTCATCAGCTTGTATCAGACGCACATTTCCATTTCCACCAACCAAAAGCAAAAGCTGGCAGCCAGTGCCAAACAGGAGAGAAACAGGAAGAATCCGTGAAACAGTTTCAGCAGCTGCTGAGACATCCCTGAAAATAACCCTCTCGGGGCCGGCTAGCCAGGAGCAGCTGGCTTGTCTCAATCGTCCTGGCACACCGCATGGCCAGTTGACTACTCCAGGAGACCCAGAGGAGCCAGACACCACGAGGGCGCAGCCCCACACTGGGTGCCATAATCTGTTACCAAGCTCAGGCTTGGCTGATTGCTGTTCAAAAGCCCGTACTTGAGAGACAAGTGTTGGTGGAAACGGAAAGGATGCTTTATTCAGGAGGCCTGCAACCTGGGGAGAAGGCAGACTCATGTCTAAGAACCAACTCTGAAGATTCTGTTGGACCAAGAAAGATTTTAAAGGGAGAAAGGGGAAATTAATCACAATTAATCATTTGGGGAGAGGGTCAGAGTCTTTGTTAGCTTCCAGCGTGTGCAGACTTTCTCCTGACTGGCTGGTGGTGAGGTAACAAGGTGGTGTTGCAGGACTCTTGTACTCAGACTGAAGTTGTCATCTTCCACCTGGGTGGGGGCCTTAGTTCCTGCAGAGGAACTGGAAGATACTGTTTTGTGTATTCCTCTAGGAGGAACCAGGACCCTGCCCCATAGCTGCACAGTTGTTTCTTGACTGCTCCCCCTTTGTTCTGTATCCCCGCCCTTCCCTGATTAGCAACTGTTTGAATATGCCCTGTGGAACTCAGAGCAGGTTAAGGAGGCTGAATGAAGCCTATTTCCTACAAAGAAGAAATGGGAGACACAGAAAAGATTTGTATATGGGAGGGCCCCACTGGGTCCAGCTCAGTTTCACTTACGAATTCTTATGGACTCTATTTCACTGTTTCCTCTACTTATATGACAGTACTACATTGTTTCTTGGAGTTTTTGTTTGTTTTTTTTAAAAAGAAGCTATGAGATATGTTTAGTATATGATAAGATGCCCTCCTTTACTTACTATTCGTTCTGCAGCTGCTTTTCCTAGCAATTTTTACGTTTATTCTTTTTTTGTAAGTTGTGTTTAGTTTTCCTAAGGAAATAAATCTTGTTTGTATTTATACTGGAATCAAAATAAATTAATAAATAATTAGTGAGACTTGAAATTGTGATGTGTTGATATATTCTAACAAAGAGCAGGGGATATATCCTTCCATTAGCTCAAGTTCGGAAGTGTTTTATATACACGCACACATTCACAAGATGGGAACAAAGCTCTTCTTCCTCCCCCGTCTCTTATCCACTTCATACAGACATTTCCATTACAGGCACCTCTTGTTGTAATGGAGAGTACATTGGACTAAGTCTCATAAGGGTCTTAAAAGCATGTTGATATTGACACAACATCTACAACAAGCCCCAAATGTTTCTACATCCTTTGAATTATTCTAGTCATAAGTCTCCCCTTTTTGCAAACTGGACAAATAATTTCTAAACTTAGGATGTCATACCATATAATATGAGAGATAATTTCCAGCCATAGTGGCTCTTTCTAAGGTTCTATATGAGAAATAGTCAACACCAAGATTCTGGGTTATATTTCCTTTCATTCTCTATTTACTTAATTTCTCTAAGACGCATGCAGTATTAGAAAGAGACTGTTATAAGTGTTAAACCATTGCCTATTTTGCTATTGAAATTAGCAGTTAGTTTTCAAATATGTGTTTTTCTTTAATTTACTAAGAAAATGGATGGCATCTTTCTCAAATTCATAAAGATAGCCTGCAGGGAAACAGTTAATTATCCTAAATATATTTCACAACTCCCAAAAGGAGATACAGGAAAACATACTTCAAATACATCTGTTAGAATACCTTCAAAGTCCTCTGATAAACTCCTGGATCATCACAACGATGGGATTTATTATGACCCTTTCTGTATGTGCTGCACAAAGAAAGAGCAGTATTATCCTATGCAGAAACCTGTAGCTGCAAGGGGGAAACAGACCATTTAAATGCAAATCTTCTAATCCAAGAGATTCACTCTCTAAATAGAAGTGGGTCTTCAGGGTGACTCATGCAGTCAGCAATATACAGTCATTCTTCTGAGATTACTTATTTTAGGAAATCTAATAACCTGCTTTATTATGTGAGGATACAATGTCCTACCATGTATCCCCAGACTTTCCCTAGTTACTGTTTCTCATAATATGTGGGCTTCCTGGTGGTTTAAAGTTTCAGTGGTTCCTTGAGTTATGAATCAGGTGCCAAAAAAGCTCCAGTTCTATACTCTAGCTACGGTACTAAATCGCCCATAGTAATTACACAGTCTATATTCTCCAGTCACAATTATTGGAAAAGTGTTGACGAAAAATGTTAAAAAGACAGAATGGTATATATATTTGAGGGGCAATAATATTTCATAAGAACAGTTCCACTGCAAGATATACACTTCTAAGCTGTCTTTCCACAAATCACACTGAATATTCATTTAAATTTTTTCTCCTATACTCTAGAGCATAGTAAAGTATTTGTAAGCTGTATTTATGATGCTGAAAAATACAAAGACAGACTTACACTGATCAGATCTGGCATCCCAGTTTCAACCTTATTTCCGGAATTTTGGTTTATAAAAAGTAACCATTCTGCATATCCACAATTTTCCAGTATTCACTTGTAAGTAATCAATGACTCAAGCAAACTCCTGGTGATTTTGGAGGAACGGGTAGAACTGTAAGCTTTAAATAAAATCCATTGCTTAATATAAGCCTTATCTTTGGTCACATAATCAGGATTAGAAGGGCTAAGAGTAACTCTTAAGAGTAACTCTTATTTCCTCTGCTAAAACCAATAACATGCTTCAAATCCCTAAAAAGCAGAATACAGGTAAGGGTTCACACAGGAATTTGCATTTCAACTTGACTTTGAAGAAAAACAGGCACGCTTCTGAATAGGTGGTGGGGAGTTTCAGGGATGTAGGGGAGAAAGGCATTTGAGTTCAGAAGTGTGGCAGATACAGATTAGGAGAGGTTTAAAAAACAGATCAATTAAGGCAAATGACTTACAGGGTAGAGGAGAAGCAGGTAGAGAAGAGATTAGAAGTAAGTGCTAGATTCAAACTATGTAAAAAGTTGTGTTTGCTACCTTAAGGAGTCTAAAATTTTTATAACAGGCTATTCTGAAGGAACTTTGCTTTGTTTTGTCTTATCTTTACTCAGGGTATTTATAAAGCAGAGGATAACATGATGTGAGTTATAGGGAGATAACTTTGCTCTGGGACTACCAAGTAAACTGGAGAGGGGAGAAAGAAAATATTTAGGATACCAATGCAGTCACTAGATCACTAGATCATAGATTATGAAGTCTCACCATAGCTGATGAGATGGAGAAAAATGACTTTAAAAATAAATACAGGACGGAGCTGGACAAATCAGGCTCCCTGACTTCAGACTATACCACAAAGCTACAGTAATCAAGACAGTATGGTACTGGCACAAAAACAGAAATATAGATCAATGGAATGGGATAGAAAGCCCAGAGATAAACCCACGCACAAATGGTCACCTTATTTTCGATAAAGGAGGCAAGAATATACAGTGGAGAAAAGACAGCCTATTCAATAAGTGGTGCTGGGAAAACTGGACAGCTACATGTAAAAGAATGAAATTAGAACACTCCCTAACACCATTCACAAAAATAAACTCAAAATGGATTAAAGACCTAAATGTAAGGCCAGACACTATAAAACTCTTAGAGGAAAACATAGGCAGAACAGTCTATGACATAAATCACAGCAAGATCCTTTTTGACCCACCTTGTAGAAAAATGGAAATAAAAACAAAACTAAACAAATGGGACCTAATGAAACTTAAAAGCTTTTGCACAGCAAAAGAATCCATAAACAGGACGAAAAGACAACCCTCAGAATGGGAGAAAATATTTGCAAATGAAGCAGCTGACAAAGGATTAATCTCCAAAATTTACAAGCAGCTCATGCAACTCAATATCAAAAAAAAAAAAAAAACACAATCCAAAAATGGGCAGAAGACCTAAATAGACATTTCTCCAAAGAAGATATACAGATTGCCAGCAAACACATGAAAGGATGCTCAACATCACTAATCATTAGAGAAATGCAAATCAAAACTACAATGAGGTATCACCTCACACCAGTCAGAATGGCCATCATCAAAAAATCTACAAACAATAAATGCTGGAGAGAGTGTGGAGAAAAGGGAACCCTCTTACACTGTTGGTGGGAATGTAAATTGATACAGCCACTATGGAGAACAGTATGGAGATTCCTTAAGAAACTAAAAATAGAACTACCATATGACCCAGCAATCCCACTACTGGGCATATACCCTGAGAAAACCATAATTCAAAAAGAGTCATGTACCACAATGTTCATTGCAGCTCTATTTACAACAGCCAGGACATGGAAGCAACCTAAGTGTCCATCGACAGATGAATGGTTAAAGAAGATGTGGCACATATATACAATGGAATATTACTCAGCCATAAAAAGAAACGAAATTGAGTTATTTGTAGTGAGGTAGATAGACCTAGAATCTCTCATACAGAGTGAAGTAAGTCAGAAAGAGAAAAACAAATACCATATGCTAACATATATATATGGAATCTAAAAAAAAAAAAAAAAAAAAATGGTTTTGAAGAACCTAGGGGCAGGACAGGAATAAAGACGCAGATGTAGAGAATGGACTTGAGGACACCGGGAGGGGAATGGTAAGCTGGGACAAAGTGAGAGAGTGGCATGGACTTATATATACAACCAAATGTAAAACAGCTAGCTAGTGGGAAGCAGCCGCATAGCACAGGGAGATCAGCTGTGCGCTTTGTGACCACCTGGAGGGGTAGGATATGGAGGCTGGGAGGGAGATGCAAGAGGGAGGAGATATGGGGATGTATGTATATGGATAACTGATTCACTTTTTTATAAAGCAGAAACTAACAAACCATTGTAAAGCAATTATACTCCAATAAAGATGTAAAATAAAAAAATAAATACACAGACTTCCCTGGTGGTCCAGCAGCTAAAGACTTCACACTCCCAATGCAGAGGGCCCAGGTTCGTTCGCTGGTCAGGGAACTAGATCCCACATGCCGCAACTAGTTCAAATACCACAACTAAAGATCCTGCATACCACAACAAAGATCCCTTGTGCCGCAGCTAAGATCCGGCACAGCCAAATGAATAAATAATTATAAATAAATAAATACAGACAGTGAGATTGACAGGCTTGTTGAGTAATTCAATGTACACAGGGAGAAGTCAGAACATTTCTATTTTTGAAGACTGGGTAGATAGAGTATTATTTGCTAAATTAAATGCTCTCTTAATACAACTTGATATTGAGGACTGTGTGAACAGTCTGCAAGGATGTGGGGTGAGGTTTAGGGTGTAAAAGGCCAGAGTCCCACCTGAGTAGAGAAAGCCAACAGGTAAGAGGCTACCAGAGTCTGTAGGACAGCAGAGATGTCCGTGCCCCTGTCCAGACTGGATTATCATGACTCTGCAGATCAGAAGACCTCAAACCTAGTTATATACTAGAATTACCTAGAAGTTTAAAAATATACCACTGCCCTGGTCCCATTTCCGTGATTCTAATTTTGCCCTTGTGTGAGTCAGAGACTTTGCTATTTTCCTTATAAGTTTTTCACAGATTCTAACATGCAACGAGGATGATAATTACTGCTATAAATGGTAACCGAGGAGTGTGGAAACATGTTTTGTTTATTCTCTTTTGTGACCTTCACGTGCATCATAATTTGTCGAATTCCTGTGTTCTTCACACCACATGATAATAGCAGCCAGATCTGTTTCATTCACAGTTTCATTTCTCAGGATTCATTACTGTGACTTTGCACAGTCATGTAAACTGTTCACTTTCTCATCCACCAATATCTATCCACTGAACAAGGCTATCTGAGATGTGCTAGGAATACAATGGAAAGGAAAATCCTACCTCATCCCTCACTTCATGGAGTTTACAGTCTGTATAGAAAGAAGAAAAGAAGAAATGAAAGGAGAAATCAAAGAAGGAACTTAAAGTCCATATCTTCTCTGCCAAGGTTATATTCACTTTTATGCCATCCCTAATTATGGATATATGGAAGTTCAAGCATTGTTGAATAAATGAAGGAAGCACTTGGGTGGCAAAAGACACGTGTGTGCTATTACAAAATCTGCACATGAGCTCTCTTTTTTTTTTCTTTTCTGTAAGGCTGACCAGACAAGAAATCCGAATATTCTAAATAAGAAGATAATGCTAAGATGCATACGTTCATTTTTAACAAGCAAAATTAACTTCTGCTAAGAACACTGATGATTCATGTTGCTCACTGTCCCCTAGAAGAAGCTGATTATTATGAAACAGAGCAGAACCCCTTCCCTTCAGAAGACCTAAATAATAATACTTAAATTATCTTAATTAAGGTGTAGACCTCCACAGCTCATTTTAGAAAGGGTAATAAATCTTCCGAAAATCTTAAGAATTAGATCACTTAGAGGACAAAGATTCAGTAGGGTCTAAATTTGTATCCCTAATTTTTCCTTTCAGAGGAAGTTTATTTGGTCAGAGTAAACTACACGGCGTATAGTGAGATGAGGAAAATAAGCATTTTCAGACCTGAGTAGAAAGACAGTAAGAAGCGCCAGGCAAACATTTTGCACATTGTTCAGAGCAACTGATATAAACATCTTTGTTGAGGCCATTATCCTTAAATAAGGATATCTTGATTTAATTTAAAAACTAAAGAAAAAATACAGAAAATGAATTTTAAGAAAACTATACTTGGAATCATAGAATCAGAGGATTTCAGGCCTAGGAAGGCCTTCAGGAATTTATCCCCACTAGGTCAAATTTTCTTTCTATTGATATTTTTTGATAACAGTTTTATTGAGTTTCAACTTACATATCGTAAAATACACCCATTTTAATTATTCAATAGTTTTGGTTAATTTACAGAGTTGTGCAATCATCATAATAATTCAGTTTTAGAAGCTTTCAGTCATCCCAGGGATTCCTCATACGTATTTGCAGACAATCTTTGTTCCCACTCCTAACCCTAGGTAACCACTATTCTACTTCCTGTCTCTACGAATATCCATATTATGAACATTTCAGATAAACAGAATAATACAACATGTTTTCTTTTGTGCCTGACTTCTTTCACTTGGCATAGTAACTCTGAGGTTCATCTATGCTGTAGCATATGTGGGTAGTTTGTTTCCTTTTCAATGCTGAATAATATTCAATTACACCAACCCTTTGAATTTAAGGATGAAGAAATTGAGATCACGTGAGGCAGCATCACTATTTCAAGTCCCTACAGCAACTGTGGCCTCTCTGGATGTGAAATCACACTCTGACACTGGACGATAAATGTCCTGACCTCACACTAGCTGGTTCTGTTCACTGGGGAGACGATTATCAGTATGTAACCTGTAGGTGATTTTGTGTCTGGGACTTCTCACATTAAGTTCAGAGCAACTGTCACTTAGCTAAAGCAGAAAGCTTGACCCTTGCTACCTCCCAGGCCTTTATGAAACCCAGTCCCCCTAAAACCAAGTTCCTCAAAGTGTTTATGATTAACCTATCTAAAATGGTATTCCCTTCCTTGTTCAACACCTGTTCTCCTCAATATTGAAAAGTATCAAAGAAAAGGGAGGACTGAAACCGAGCAAGACCCCATGGGGCCCTCCTGGGTACAAATCCTTTCTGGGTCTCACGTTTCATGTTTGTAAAAAAAAAAAAAATAGGCTTCATTCAGCCTCCTTGACCTTCCCTGACTGAGTTCCAAAGGGCAGATTCAAACAGTTGCTAATCAGGCAAGGGAGGGGATGCAGAAACAAAGGAGGAGCAGTCAAGAAACAATTGTGCAGCCATGGGGCAGGGTCCTGGTTCCTCCTCAAGGAATACACAAAACAGTATCTTCCAGTTCCTCTGCAGGAACTAAGGCCCCCACCCAGGTGGAGGATGGCAACTTCACAAGAGTCCTGGAACACTACCCTGTTACCTCACCACCAACCAATCAGAAGAAAGTCTGCACACAGTGGAAGATAAGGAAGACTCTGACCTCCTCCGCAAATGATTAACTGTAATTAACTTTCCCTTTCTCCCTTTAAAAACTTTCATGGTCCAGCAGAATCTTCAGAGTTGGTTCTTAGACATGAGTCCACCTTCTTCCCTGGTTGCTGGCCTCCTGAATAAAGCAAACTTTCCTTTCCAACCAACACTTGTCTCTTGAGTACTGGCTTTCAAGTGGCGAACAGTCAAACCTGAGTTTGGTAACATTTACTGTAAAGCTTCATTAACATACTTCTACACCTCTCCAACATCAATTTCTTTGGGGGGAAAAAAAGTCCCAATATATGTTGTGATTATTTCAGAATTATTCGTCTATTTATATATCTTTCTTCCCGAACTATTTTGTAAGCAGTGTCAAGGAGGAAGAAAATTTCCTCTACTCTTCTAGGTTCTTCTGGCTGGTCTAAGAATTAAATTGAAGGAGACAGATTAACAGGAGAAAATCGAACGAAAGTTTAATAACAGGTGTATGTGGGAGAGACCCAGGAGAACTAGGTAACTTGTCAAAATGGCTAAAACCCTCACCTTAAACACCATCTTTAGTTAAAGACAAAAGAGGAAACTGGGGCAGTGGTTTGGGACTTCAAAGGGGAGGACAGCAATTCTCATGGAGACGGAAGAACAAATATTTGGTAAACAAATGTTGGCTGGGCCCTGCAGAGACAGAGGGACACAAAGAGAGGAATTTTAACAGACTCTGCTGGGCTCCTCCCTGCTGGTACACCTAATGCATACTATAGTTATCTTCCTGGAACAGATCCTCTATCTACATTCTTCAGGCAGTTAGAAAGAAGGTCAGTTTCTTTCTGAATCTTTTGGGTGTGTTTTTAGATTCAAATAATCCAGATGCCAAGGAGACATTTTGGGGTGGCAGGTTTTGCTCCCCTACAGCACTTTTCATGAGGGAGCTGTCCAAGGCCTAGGGCCACAACTGCCACACAGAACTCTGGCTACAAACATATTTCCATTCAAATGCTGTGCTTTAGTAAATAGAGAAACTCATCTAATGTAACTCTTCTGAGGTCCCACAGGTAATGAGTAACAGAGAAAAGTAAAGAATTCAGATTGTGTTTACTTCTACACTTGGAACATTTTAGTGACTAAAGATGAGCTCCGAGTTCTATAGTTTCTTGGATCATCAGGAAAGTTAACCGTATTATTTTGCAATCTCCAAGGAATCTAATGAAGGCTGTCACTCTCCCTAATTAGTCCCATTTGATTTGCATTTTATTAAAAACAACATGGTGACGCATGCTTGCCCTCTCACCTGATTTTAATTAGGTCTCATGAAACACAATTTAGCAAATCTGGCCATTCACCTCATTATAAAAGAGACAAATTATTCTAAACCAGGTTTCTAATGAAAACAAAATCCTTTTCCAACCAAAAGGCACTGTCTGCTCCTCGACATTAAATATTTGCAAAACAGACATAAGCCATCAATTTCCAAGGACATGTTATTTTAAATATTCTTAATCTCAGATTTTAGACAATTAATAATTTTCATTTATATATTGATATGCTGATCTAATAAATAATATATTCAAGCCATTAAAGCAGGTAAGCAAAAAAGGAGTTAATATGTAGTAGTGAAGCACATGGAACCTGTCAGACTTCCCGGGTTCAAGTCTGCTCACTTCCACATACCACATTTGTAACCATGGGCATGTTCCATTACATTTGAACTCTCATCTGCAAAATGAGAGTAATAACACTATCAATCATATTGGGTTGTAGTGCAGATTAAAGGACATATTACAAGTTAAGCATGTATAATAGTTACTGGCAAAGTATTATATATCATTATAGCTATTACTGAATTGAGGTCATTCTTTGGATTTCTTTTCTATTACTACTTTTAGAAATTTTCATAGGACCTGGAATTTCTACGAGATACCATATTCTAAATATTCTATCCTTGGTCCATCAACTTAAAATATTACAAAATTTCAATCCCAGACTGCTGCTGCTTTCTGAAGAAGCACAAAGAGTCCTTTTTCATCCATGTGACCAGACTTTCAGATCAGACAATATGATATATAAGTAAGGTATTTGATCTTATAATGCAATTTGAGTCTTCAAAACTCCTATATTGTGTCCCATGGTATTTCTAATTGCTATAAATGAAAATTGGATAGTTTCATACTATTCCCTAAACACAATTATATTTTCACTAATATCATGTGTCTTACCATAAATTTTAACTTCATGAAAAAGTGAAAACTTCAAATGGGAATTCAATACAGACTAGAAAATACTGGGGAAAAGAACATGAGAGACAGAGAGAAAAAAAGAATGAGAATGTATATACCTGTTGGTATAGGTAGAAGTGGTAGAGGGAATATTTGTATTAAATCTAATGCTACAACATTAAAATCCATTGATACTAGGTTGCAATTTCATTGAGGAATATATAAAAGTCCAAGATAGAAGTTATGATCATAGGGACTTCCCTGGTGGCACAGTGGTTAAGACTCTGAGATCCTAATGCAGGGAGCCCGGGTTCGATCCCTGGTCAGGGAACTAGATCCCACGTGCGTGCTGCAACTAAGAGTTCATGTGACAACTAAGGAAGCCACCTGCTGCAAATAAGACCTGGCACAACCAAATAAATAAATAAATATATTTTTTTTAATTTTAAAAAATAATAAAAAGAATGTCTTGAAAGAGAAATTTTTTTAAAAAGTTATGATCATATTTCATAAAGTACAAAGCACTATAAAAGTCAAAATTTAGGCAACCTATGGAATGGAAGGAAATATCTGCAAAACATATATCTGATAAGGTATTAATATCCAGAATATGTAAAAAATACCTACAACTCAACAACCACCAAAATAACCTAATTAAAAAATGGGCAAAGGACATCAAAAGACATTTCTCCAAAGAAGATATACAGGGCTTACCTGGTGGCGCAGTGGTTGAGAGTCCGCCTGCCGATGCAGGGGACACGGGTTCGTGCCCTGTTCCGGGAGGATCCCACATGCCGCGGAGCGGCTGGGCCCCTGAGCCATGGCCACTGAGCCTGCGCGTCCGGAGCCTGTGCTCGGTAACCGGAGAGGCCACAACGGTGAGAGGCCCGCGTACCGCTAAAAAAAAAAAAAAAAAAAAAACAAGATATACAAACGGCCAACAAGCATATGAAAAGATGTTTAACACCACTAATCAACTGGGAAATGCAAATCAAAACCACAATTAGATATCATCTCACACCCATTTGGTTGATCACTATTAAAAACAAGCAAACGGGTCTTCCCTGGTGGCGCAGTGGTTGAGAGTCCGCCTGCCAATGCAGGTGACACGGGTTCATGCCCGGGTCCGGGAAGATCCCACATGCCGTGGAGCGGCTGGGCCCGTGAGCCATGGCCACTGAGCCTGCACGTCCGGAGCCTGTGCTCCACAACGGGATAGGCCACAACAGTGAGAGGTCCGAGTACCGCAAAACAACAAACAAAAAAAAACAAGCAAACGAACACCCAGAAAATAACAAATGATTGTAAGGATGCAGGGGGAAAAAGGAACCCTTGTACACTGTTGGTGGAAATGTAAAATGGTGCAGCTGCTATGGAAAAATGTATGGGGTTTCTGAAAAATTAAAAATAGAATTAACATATGCTCTAGCAATTCCACTTCTGGGTATATATCCAAAAGAATTAAAAACAGGGTCTAAAAGATATATACACACCCATATTCACTGCAGCATTATTCACAATAGCTAAAAGATGGAAGCAACCTAAATGTCCATCAACAGAGGAATAAAATTCAGTATATACATACAATGGAATATTATTTAGCCTTAAAAAAGAAAATCCTGTTATGTACCACAACATTGATGAACTTTGAGGATATTATGCAAAGTGAAATAAGCCAGTCACAAAATGACAAATACTGCATGATTTCACTTATATAAGATATCCCAAATAGCCAAACTCTTTGAATCAGAAAGTAGAATGGTGGTTGTCACAGGCTGGGAGAGGGAGAAATGGGGAACTGATGTTCAATGGATATGGAGTTTCAGTTTTGCAAGATGAAAAAGTTCTAGAGACCTATTGCTGACAATGTGCATACAGTTCACAATATCATACACTTAAAAACGGTTAAGACAGTGAATTTTCTGTTAAGTGTTTTTTACTGCAGAAAAACATATGCATTTTGGCCAAGGGGTATCCAACTATACTAAAACAAGTATGTGTTATGTGTATCACAGATTGGAAATGTGATTTAGTAATTGGCCAAATCATTTTGGAATACAGAGCCTGCAACACAAATATACCTGAAGGAACCATAATTTTTAATTGCATAAGTTTGTATAGCCCCTACCTTATCTCTTCTCCAACGATATAGATAATGGATAGCAAAGAGAAAACATAAGCATATTCTCTGATTTACTCATCAGGAATTTTTTTTTAAATTATATATCCATTTCTGTTACTCACTTCACGTGGATGTTCAGAAGACTCAAATGATTGTACTTTTCCCTAAATGCCCATTTAAGGACTTGAGAAAAACATATTGTCTGTGAAGCAGCCCTTGCTACACCCTCAGAAAGTTCTGGCATTCTAGTTTCTTTATATGTGTAAACAAATGTAATAGAAACGTGCTGTCTCTTCTGTGGCTTATTTAGAGGTACTAAGGGAAGTCTGAGAGGTGTCACATTCCAAAACAGTACCAGGAAGCTATGGAATGTTCTGTTTCAACCCAAGTCTGATTATAAAGGCCATACCCTGACTACTCTACAATTCTTCTCTCTTTCTGATTTCCCCATGTACCCTCTTTGGTAAGCTCATTAATCTAGCTGAAGTACAGCTTTCAGATTCAGTCATATAGTGATTTACTTGAGGAGTATGGTTCAGAGGCCACAATGGAGAGTCAGATTCCAACTCACTGCAGAAAGAATTTCATGATAAGTGCTTTTCAGCCACGAATGAAAAGTTACTGCAAAGGATACTGTGAAAACGTTCTTTCAGCAGTCCAAGTAAGATGCAAAGAAACCTCTTAGGAGAGGTGAAATGTTTGGAGAAATGTTTCTTTCATCTTACAAACCGTATATTACAACTGGGGACTTTTCCTCTGGTGAGAACAAGTTTCTCTCACAGGAGGTTGATGACCTCTTAAAAAAAAAAAAAAATCGGAGAGGAAAAAACAAAGATGTAACAATACGGAAAAAGATACACATAAAACAACACAATTTTCGTTTTCTCCACACACACACATACATGAGCACACACACATCAGTTATCATTGACATTTCAAACACTGTATACTTATGTGCATTTTAGATAAATCAAACTCTTAATCATTCTTTTTATTCACTCTATTACCTATTCATGCTTTAATCTATCACCAAGATCAATATTGTGTGAATTATTGTGCAGCTGCCCCAAATTTCAACTTGTTAAAAAAGATTTCTCTTGCACTTGTTTACTGTGTGTTAAATTATATACTTCATTTAGATATCTGGAAATAAGTTAATGACTTCAGAACACATCTTCAGTATTAAGTGCTGGAAATTTTGTGCACAATAAGGAATTCACCTATCTGCCATAGCTGTGAAAAATGCAGTAGTACACATCCAGTCATTAGAAACTGGTGTCCTGTCGTTCAACACAGGTACCAGAGGTCGTTTCATATTTAATAAAGTGATATAATGATTTATTAATCCTGTGGGAGAAAAAGAATCATAATTCTGTATTGTCTCTATCTCCAACAACACAAAATCCTCTAATTTCCCACCATGGATGTGTGTACAGCAACACCATCTTTTAGCTATAATGGTGTATATACACACCTCATCAGAAGACGGATCTCAGTAAGTGTTACTTTTATTTTCCCACATACAAACAGGTTGGCCTCTTCAGCGGGGTCTTTTCTTCCTCTTGTCAAGCTTTCTCTGAGCATCTGTCATTATTTCAACATCTGGAGAGGCAGATAAGCTACTCCAATTGGAACATTGCAGTCAGCAACTTTATCCAGGAAACGAAATTTGTCACCTCTGCAAAGCATCCGTCTTCTGCCAGCTTTTGACTTCCTATCCTCAGGCCAAACTCAAAAATCAGGCCTCCCAGTTTGTAGGGCTGCTGTGCTATCGACTAATTCAGCTATGGAGAAAAGGATGACAAAGGGTGGAAAGATCATGATTAACTCAAATTAATTTCTAGAACAGCAGGAAACCCATCTCAACATGATATAAAGATTTAATCTTAACCTGATGTCTCTCCAGACATTACACGACTTCCTTCTTAAAGAAATATTGAATGTTGCTCTGCATTTTTTCCTGACAATTGCTTGTACCATCATTGTGCTGCTTTGATCAGAAGAGGTCATCTTCTTAAATTAACCAGAAAAGCTAATTTGAGGTGTGATATGAAAGAAATTCACAAATCACCCATTCCTTAGTCTACTCATTGAATTAAAGTGACAGTAGAGCTGCACACACATAAAATTATATTTTAAAGGCAAATCTGATCGGATTCTTTCTCTGATTAAAACCATTCACTGATTCCCTTTCCCCAGAGAGTATCTGGATGCTTTTACGAGCTTGTCAAGGTGAGTTGTCTTCTGGCTCTTTTGATTCTCCAGGCTTGCGTCCCACCCTTGCTGTACACTCCAACCACTTGAATTTCTCTATGCCGTGCCCTCTTGCCAATGTACATGTTATTCCTATCTCTGGGAGGCCTCTCAGCCTAGAAGGATGCTTCTCAAAATCAATGTACATTCAAATCATCAAGGAATCTTGTGAAAATGAAGGTTTTAGACTGTGTATTTATAACAAGCTTCCAGGTGACGCTAATACTGTTGAGACCTATAGTATACTTTGAGTATACCATGGTCCTAGAGCACTTATTCTCAGCTCAGGGGTGATTTTGCTCCCCAGGGCCATTTGGAACTATCTGGACACATCTGCCATAACTTGGGGGACAGGATACTGGCATCTAGTAGTTAAAGACCAAGAATATTACCAAGCATTGTACAATCCCTAGGACGATCTACAATGACAAAGGCTTACTCAGGCCAAAATGTCAACAGTGTGAAGTTGAAAAATCTTGATCTACAGGGTATCTAGTCTTCAGGAACCAGCTCAGTTCACCTCTTCTCTGAACAAGTGCCTAATCACACCTAACTGTTTCTGGCTTCCCCATCCATCCAACCCCATCACTCCCTCACAGACCTAATAAAGTATACATATGGTTTATCTGCTGTATTATCGATTACTTCTTTACATACCTAATTTCACTTCTGTTTGTGAGCATCTCCAGTGCAATTATCATATTTGTGTCACAGCACACAGCACCTATTTTGTTGTTGGTTTTAGGGCACTTTTCCATGTGACTAATATGAGATGCTGAAAGAAAATGAGATCATTAAAATTTGTAAAATTCAATTTTGCCATCATAAGCAAAGGGTAAAACGAGAGGGTGCCATTTGGTTTACTTAACCTATCAAGGATTTACTATTCTGATAAGAGCTGAGGAAAATGGTTATTCCAACTGTTCCCCAAAATGTGATAGGTTCACGTTACTCAGAGATAAACTGTTGATAGTCTTTAAAATATACCTGTTCTTTGATCATCTCTAAGAGGTCACTTTTCACTGGTTGATTTGGAGTCGAATCAGTCCATTGACATAGAGAAGGAATTCTTATCCATGTGTTTATGATAGAATTTAGGAGTTCTGTGAATTCAGAGGGGAAAAAAATACACCTAATTTAGTATTTTTTGTTTTATGTTTAATGAAGAAAACAAAGCACAGAGTTTTTAATACACTGTCATTTGTGGCTACCACAAATGTTTTCTTATCTTATTACTGTGTTTCAAACACCTTGAAATATTGTTTATAATAATGCTACTTAAAAATTACAGTACTTAAGAGATTAGTATGTTAATGAGGAAGCACTTATATTTCTATGCCATAATTAAAACACTTGGACAATTTTATTTCAACATAATTAACTTTCTTTGTAATCCCATTGCTTTATCTAAAAATATTATTTTAATAGTTAATCCATCAGCTGCATGGAACACCATCCTCAACACCCCACTTCAAACCCTGTCAGTTTGACTAATTCATATGTATGAGAATATTTCATGACTGTACTTTCACTGTAGAACCTTATTAAAGTTCTTTATCAGTGGGTATTCAGAAAACACTGTGTAAGGGCCATTCTGCAAAAGACAAAATATATAACATACTGTATTAGTTGTCTGTTGCTGCATAAGAAATTACCCAAAATTTACAAACTTAAGACAACACAAATATATTATCTTACAGTTTTCTAAGTCTGAAATCTGAAACAAATCTCATCAGGCTAAAATCGAGGTGTCAGCAAATCATATCCCATCCTGGAGGCTCCAGGGGAGAATCTATTTCTTGCTCGTTGGGTTGTTAGCCTAACAGCTTCTTGGGGTTGTAGGAACCAGGTCCTTCTTTTTCTTGCTGCTTATAAGATGAGGGCTATTCATTACTTTCTTTGGCTAATGGCCCCATCCTACATCTTCAAAGCCAGTAACAGCAAGTCTAATATTTTTTATATCACATCTCTCTTCTTCCATCATTTTTCAGTTTTCAGAATGCATGTGATTAGGATAAAGCACCCCTCTTTCAAAACCTGTAACCTTACTCTCATCTGAAAAGTCACTTTTGACATATAAAGTAACATATTTACAGGTACTAGGGATTAGGATGTGGCCTATGTATCCCAGGTGCCTAGAAGTATCTCACAATGACTAGAAACACTCTTTATCTTTGAATTTCATTAATAGTTAATCATTATTAAGTAGGGGTACCTGAATCTTATGCCAACGAATGAAAATTAATTTTATTTATTAATGTAATATATGTAGAGCTATCATAATCAGTTCTGACATAATATTCTTACTAAAGGGAGGATAAAGGTCTTTGCTTTATGCTTCTTTTAAGTTTTCTAAATCTTCTTTTCCTAAATTCTATTAACCTATGGGTATGTACAGTTTTATAGCTCTTGATATCTTTTGCATGCTGTGCCTATTGTCTTTTAAAAATATTTTGGTGTCTATGTACAGTGTTAGCACATGACATGACATTTTCAGAAGTAAAATTTTGGAAATTACCTGATGAAAGGATTTTATTCTCCAATTTTGGACTGTGTTTATAGGAAGAATCCTATAAAAGTAAAGAGATCAAAGAACATGTAGTTAAATGATGAATTAGCCTTCTCAAAAATTATCTATGTTTATGGGGTGAAGATTACCCAAGAAATTTAAGGACACATACCTAGTGAATATGTAGGATATATAAAGTCATGATATTAATAAAACCCTAATTTTTACATTTTTGAATACTGTTCTAAACTGACAAGGTAGATTATTCAGAAAGTTACAAGTCTTCAGCATATTTGAGTCAGAGTATACACTGGCCACAGCTTAAGAGGGAAAAAAACCTGTCTAGGGAGAGAGATTCAATTTGTAGAAGTGTTCCTTCTTGGGGAACCACAGGTAAAAGTAGAAAATGAAATAAAATCCTAGTTACAACAAGGGAATGTCAAAAGCAGTTCACGACTTCCTGTAGAAAATAACCCTTTAGCCACTGCTCATATCCCTCTTTCTCTTTACTGCTTTTTAAATCAGCAAAGAGGATCAGTAAAGGATCTTTGGAACTGAGAGCTGGTTTCACTAATGAGTCTCCTGATGCTGTCCCAGTGATGGGCACAGCAGAATTCCATCAATAAAACATTAAGATAAAGCACCCACAGCCCTTAAGGTAGCAGCCAAATCTCATCCCAGGGACTTGCATTTTGTGTCAATTAAGGAGCAGACTTCAAGAGATGAAACTGACTTTGCTCAGGCTTGCAGGACACCTCCGGCAAACATTAGCACAACAATCACCATCATGTTTTTTGCGCCTCTCAGGTCCACGTGCAATGACTATCTCTCTCATTTCTCATTGGCATGCTGTTGTTCTAATTTACTCACCAAGACTTGCATTTAAGTCCCAGTTGAGCTTGTTGGACACCGAAATGGAGTTAACAGGCACAAGCCTTTTCCAAACCTGTATTTTCTCCATTTATTAGTAAACCTCTCAACTCATCTTTTTTTTTTTTTTTTGGCTTCCATCAGGAGAGTTTCAAGACAACCCTGTAAGGCAAGATAAGAATGTTCTTATTTATTAAACTAATGCTTCTATCAATATAAATAAATTTGAATTCCAGGTGAGTTCCGGGGCATCTCTTTCTCCTACCTTTGGTTCTTGAATTCCAGGAAAAGCAACAGTGAAAGAAGAGCTATTAACACCAACTCACTCTGTTTATTTGTTGTAGCAGCAAATGTGCCATCATGTAAACACCAGGATGGAATTTACAGTGAACATCAGTATATTTCTGAGTTTCTTATCACACCTAAATTAACTAAAGGGTTTTTGTTTAAGGGATCTCTTCTTCTGATTAAAATGTAGTTAGAATCATAAAATCCTGTGGTTTTATATTTGGGAATCTCATTCACTTAATTTGCATCAACTGCCATTTTTGTATCTTTAAAGAATAAACAAATTTACATTTTTTTCATGTAACTTGTCTCATCAGAAAAAGCTCTGAATATTCAGGTAAGTATAATTTGTCTTTGCTGTCACATTAGTTTAGGATGTGATTTACCTGCCTTTTCTAAGATACGTAAGTATACCCTGATTAAATAAACATGAAAGTGACCAAGCAAACATTTTAATCTCACAAAGAGAACAGGTGTGCAAAAGGTAGATAGCACCGCCACTCCCACTCACCCTGCAATGTATCGAATTCAAATACTGCCCATGATAAGATTCAACCTCAACCTCTTCCCTGGAGACACAGCACTGCCACAAGCAACCTCTCACTAGCAATTTACCTCTGACACTTCCCAAGGCTCTGTCACCATCAGCAAGAAATCTCCACACATGCTCCTTTTCCCTCTTGCCAGATTGCTCCAGTTACAAAACAATTCGAAACTTGGGAAATTTAGACCAAGAAGCGGTATCTTATCATTTCTCATTTTACCTACAACAGAAGCACAATTTTACCTAAGCACTAAAGATGCCCAGTTGTCTACATGATCTGAAGAGTGATTTGGGGACAGAATTAAGTTTAGGGATTCTGTTTAAAACGTCTTCTAATACGCTGTTATGCAGTTTCGAAATTTAGAAGAACATGATTATCTTATTGTTAGTGAATTAGAGACATGATGGAAAATGGACAATAATGAAGGAAGGTAATCCATTTCAGACCAAAAATATTTCTTCACAAATCAGAAGATGATGCCTCTTTACACTCTGTATGATAGAACATGGGGAATCATTCCATTCAGCACTTCTTAAGATAGGGCAAAAAAAGGGGGTCAGAGGAGTGACCTCCCCAAGTCAAGTGTTCAAAGAATGTTTTTACTGATTACCCACCCTGGGCCTTGCATATAACATGTCACCCAGTACTTCAGGAACCAGAGATATGAGTGCCTGCTCTGAGCTTTGTTGGGAATCCAGCTCTGCGCAAAGCAGAAATAATTCTTGTGTTCATAGTCTCTTTAGTCTAATGAAAGGAGAGTCAAATTAAAGATACATGTATGAGCACATAGCTAATTATAAACTGTAACTGTGGTAAGTCCTTTTTGAAAAGAACTACAAGTTGAAACGAGATAAGAAGGGAGTTGCTGGAATAGACCAAAGACTAAAAGAAAGTCCATTTTGAGGAATTAGAATTTAAAACCTAAAACTTAAATAGAAATTGACCAGAACCCCTTCCCAAAAATGGGGTTGATAGGAAAATGACCTAAGTAGATAGAGCAGCCAAAGTAAAGTCCTGCAATTTGTAAGGAGGACAGCATATCTGAAGAATTTATAAGGAGGCCAAGAGATCTTGGGAGTTTCAAGAAACGTGGAAAATATTAGAATATATTGGTGACTTGTGCAAAACCTCTCTATGGAAGACTATACTTCAAAAATTGGTCCTCTAGGGACTTCCCTGGTGGCACAGTGGTTAAGAATCCGCCTGCCAATGCAGGGGACACGGGTTTGATCCCTGGTCTGGGAAGATCCCACATGCCACGGAGCAACTAAGCCCATGTGCCACAACTACTGAAGCCCACGCACCCTAAAGCCCGTGCACCGCCAACACTGAACCCGCGTGCTGCAACCACTGAAGCCCACGTGCCTAGAGCCCATGCTTCGCAACAGGAGAAGACACCGCAATGAGAAGCCTGCACACCGCAATGAAGAGTAGCCCCCACTCGCCACAACTAGAGAAAGCCCATGCACAGCAACGGAGACCCAACTTAGCCAAAAAAAAATTGGTCCTCTAATTCCAATTCCATTGCTATGGTTTGTTAACTCATAAAAGCATTTCCCATTTGTATGCAACATGACATAGAAAACATTTGGAACTCGGAGGCACGTTAAATTTCCACGCACCCCACACGTAAATTTGGTGCTCTTCTCGAAAACTTCCATTTTGATTGTATAATCAAAACCAGTAGCAGATATTGCCAGCTAAGTAGAGTTTAGCAAATTAAACTACATTACATCAAAACACGATGCTCTCATCCAGCATACAATCCCCTATCATCAAACAGTTTGCAGTGAGCATGTTTTGCAAGTTTCCCTATCTCAATCTGTATTTGCCCTCAAACCTTCCCCAGGGCTCTGTCTACATTGTCAAATGAGGAGTTGAGCCATCGCCATGGGAAGGGTATTGATGGAGACAGTTCAGGTCAAATGAGTTCCCTTTTCCCAGATTCTGCTCTATAATAGGCTCGCGTCTCCTCTTCAATTTGCTTGCATAAACAGAGCCTTAGAGCAAGTGTGAGACTAGTAGATATTCCAAACGTGTCTCAAATAATATTACAGATATAAGGTCTTGTCTACAAAGCATATTTGACCCATAACATTTCAGTGCTGAAATGACAGTGTGGAGAGATTCTGCTCTTAACTTTTTTTTGTTATTATATTTAAGGAAACTGAGGCTCAAAAATGTTCATTCATTAGCGCTACTGCATGGTGCCACAAACACACTCCCTGGTGGAAACAGAAGTGCAATACATGTATCTTGACTCCTATTTCAAACTCTTCCCTGGGCATCCGTACATTGTGACTGGAATCCATGCATCCAACAACTATTAGCAAACACTCAATATTTATCAGTCCACATAGGACTCTTGGAAGACAAATAACCATAACTAACCACAGCTTACTCTGTGCTAGGAACTGTGCTCAGAGATTTACATGTAATTCTTCTCATTGCCATACTATGCTTAGGAGGGAGACATGATTATTAACCCCATTCTATACAAGAAAAGACTGAAAATTTTAAGTTTGAGTAGCTTCTCCCCAAATCACATAGGTATTAGGTGGTTAACAGAACTTCACCCCCCCCCCAGCCTGAAGTCTTAAGCATTATGCTGTTCTGCCCCATAAGTAATGATTTGGATATTCTTTTGTGAGAAAAAAAAATTAATTTGGACCCATTTGATAAATATTCATGAAGTTCTACTACGTGTCTAGAACTGTGTTTCCTGCTGAGGATGCTCTGGGGAACACAATACACGTATTTCTTATAGAGCTTACTGCCCAGTAGGTGAAGGGGATGTTAAGCAAAGAATGACACAAATGTAGTTAAGTACCAAGAGTACTTTTAATAGTACCTTAAATATACTAAGGATTAACAGGAGGCACTGTAAAACAATGTAACACCTATCCATCGGTATCAGGGAGGAGGTTGTCAAGATGAGGCTTAAAGGAAGAGAGGGAATTGACAAGAAAAGAGAAGACAAGAAAAGAGGTAGCGGGAATAGGTGCACAGGTGCTGGGCTGGAAAAGAACTTGATGCATATTAAGCACAGAGATGGCCAATGTGACCATAACGTACTAAACACCGGGATATATATGCAAAATGGAGCTGAAGAGAAAAGTAAAGTGTGCCAAGAGCATGCAGGCTGGTGAAAGATTTTGGTCTTTTCCTACAGCGTGTTATACGGCTATTGGGAGTTTTAGTAGGAGGGTATTCTCAGAAGGTTTGTTTTAAGAACAACTTGATTGCTATGTAGTAAAGGCATTACCGAGGGCCGAGAGGGAAACTTTTTTTTCATTAATTTATTTATTTTGGCTGCCCCAGATCTTAGTTGCGGCACGTGGGATCTTTGTTGCGGCATGCAGGATCTTTAGTTGCGTCATGCGGACTCTTAGTTGCGGCATGCGTGAGGGATCTACTTCCCCGACCAGGGATAGAACCCGGGCCCCCTGCAATGGGAGCGCAGACTCTTACCTACTGGACCACCAGGGAAGTCCCAAGAGTGAAACTTTTCAAACGTTGGCATTTCATTTATTTACTAGCATGCTGGCAACCTGGAATACAAACAGAGAAGAACAAGAATGTTGGGCAAAGACTCCAGAAATCATGCCATTTAAATATTATGGAAAGAACTGGGCATGCTTACTTTTGAGAAAGAGAATTAGGAGAGAGTAGAGCTTTTATAGGAGGGAGGAGATGGAAACAATGAGCTGAATTTCTAAGGAGACATATTTTAGCTCACTAGAGCCACTTTTATACTCAGAGAGAGTCAATAAAATAATGGGCAGCTCTATGACATTGTCAGTTTTCTCGCCCTGAAGACATTTAAGGCAATATTGCATATTTCTACTTCTCAGGATGTTGCAGAACTGGTTCCATAACTGGAACAGACATTTGGACAAAGTGTCTTCCTCCAAAATTGGTTCAAATGCTAAGATTCTTAATTTGCCTTACAAATCTGAATGTCAAACAGCAACCTACTGCTAGAGACGAAGTAATATAATTTCTTTGTATGTGGAATTCAGATGGAATCTTTACCGTATTTACAAAGTAAGGGCTATTTTGCCTTCAGAAACTCTGATGGATTTTCCTACACAAAAATCATGACTTCCTCGATTCAGCTCGATCCCTGCCTAGAACTGGTGACCAGCCACAGAATTAGCATAAACTAAAGACAGAGCTTCTATTTAAGATATATCTTATTCTTTTTCTGCTTATATTTTACCAGTGAATATGCAAATATTGTAATTAATAATGCTTTCTATTAATAACTTTATAAAACATTAGAAATTTAAATCCAAAGTAAATTTTTCTCCCTCTGCTTTGGTTCAGTTCATTACCTCTAACTTTTTTCATTCTTTCCCTACTTTCCATTCTTTCTTCCACTCTCACTGTGCTTCTTCCATATCACAGCTAGAGTCATCTTTCTTATGCATACATGTCTTTGTGCCACTTCCATGTTTAAGACACACATACATAGAAAATTTCTTCCCAGTGCTTACAGTGTAAAATCTATAGTTTTATCTTGATATACATTACCCTTTGTAATTTTTATCTAATGTACCTGATCATTCTCACATACATTCCTTCTATTTTTATTCATTACAATGTATTCAAGCTATTGTGGACTACTTTTCATTTACAAAGAAGCAGTAGTAATTATTATAGTAGTATTAGTATTTTAGTATTAAAGTAGTTTTAGTTACAGTAAAAAGCAATGGCTGTCATTTAAGGACCTCATATGAACCAGACATTTTAACATGCCTTTCATTTATTTTTTTCATTTATTCAACATATACTTATTAAAGGGCACTCTCAGGCACTGATCCAGGAAGCTGAGATAATGCAGTGAACAAAACAGGTGATGTCCCTGTTTCATGGAGCTTATATTCCAATGAGTCATGATGTCACATTTTACAGAGATATGTATTATTCAGTATTATCTCTTCCCTTTTCAATTTCTTTCCTAGCCTAAGGGTCTATATCTCTCTCTCTCTCTCTCTCTCTCTCTCTCTCTCTCTCTCTCTCTCTCTCTCTCTCTATATATATATATATATATATATATATATAAAATGTGCCTTGGAAAAAGCATAAATAAACAAACTTTCTCCATACCCCCCCCAAAAATGAAAATCTAATTGCTTAAATAAGGGGCATGCATTAATATGCCTGTTAAGAAAAATTATAGCTCCCAGAATAGACATATGGGCTTCTAACCTTGTTTTGATTCAATAACCTACATTGTTGAGGAGGTTTGCCAACTGGACTGTATCTTTGAAGCCTCACCTCCACCATCTGTATTCATCTGAATGTCATGCCATCATGTGTCTCTTCAAGTGGAGATCATTTCATTCTTAATATAGTCAGGTAGCATAGAGTGCTTTTCACCCTGGGAAATGCAAAAAGTGCAGAACCAGGAACTGTCTGGGTTGAGGAACAAAGTCCAAGGGAAACCCCTGGTGAGACTGTGAAAGGCAGCGGGTGAGGAGATATGAGAAGGTGTCATATATTATCCAAAAGGAGGAAGAGTGATTGGCAAGGTCAGGCTATTTGCAGAAATAGCATTTGAGCCCAGTTCGATTGAAACTTAAAAGCTTAGATAAGTCAAAGGGCTGTGAGGGGTGGGGAGTGGGGGTGGAAGAGTCACGCTTTTCCTTATGGGAAACTTGGTAAGAAAAAGAATCACCCGTATTAGAGGAATTATATAAATAGAAAGAAAATTGTAAAAGAAATCTAGTGTATAGTACTTAGAAAATATTTTTAAAACACACCTAATTGTATAAGATTTACCAAAGGGTTCACTGTGGGTATGTACAGGAAGGGACACAGTTTTGAAATATCCAAAGGGAGTATAACCAACTAATATTAATAATTGCTTTTTTAAAAGCCTCATCAGGCAGTACCTTTCAAACATGATCCTTAAATCAGAATCACCTGGTAAATTTGTTAAAAAAATAAAGCAAACTTTTCTGGCCATTTCTCTTGCATACCCAATCAAGATCTGTGAGGGTGGGAATTTTTGTAAACAAACTGTTTAGCAGTGGGAGGTATGCCTTTTTTTGTTGGTACAGAATTTCTTCGGTGCTTCATGGTCTGTCCTGTGCCTACACTGTTCCTCAGCTGCATAACCTGCCTCTGCGTGCTCTTCCACTGTGAACTCCACACTAAAGCCACAGATGCAGGCTGATACCAGACTCTAGATCAGCCATTCTTTACAAAGTTGCAATTTTTCTTCTCTGCCTGCAATATCTTCCAAATCTCTCTTTTCTTTCTTTCAAAAGTCAACTGAGAGTCACTTTCTCTGGTAAGTCTCTAAGGAGTACTGGGTACTGTGCTGGGCAGCCTCTCCACATGCTACCATGGCTTCTAATGTAATATGGTCCATAGGAAGGTCTCGGTAGCGTTTCTAAGTCTAAGCTATACTAATCCATTGGAACGTGTGTCTTTCATCTATTTGGTAAATTCTTATGAAAGGTATGCTCGCTTCCAGGCAATATGCAAGACAGTAACGATATTTAGTGTCTAGTGAGGGAGAGGGAAGGTAGGCAATAAAGTGGAACAATTGCTATGATAGGGGAAATACAGAATGCCATAGGACAATGCCACAGGATTCCAAACCTATTAGACTTCTCCCCTACACAGTCGAGACTTAAGTGACTGCTCCCCTCCAGAAGCCATTACTTGGTTGTTTATCTACATGCCTCTACATACGGACTTAACTGAGCATTCTTTGACAATAACAATAATTTCTGCAGCCATTTCTAGTCTCTTCCCCAAATGAAGATATTTTAACACCCATTTATTTTGTACTTACCACTGTCTATATGCTTTGATAAGAATGAAAAGACAAAACAATAACCACATTTGCTTTTAGCCTCAGGTTAACTATATGTGTTAAGCTGACCATGATAATATTTACTGAAACACACTGATCATTTATGTCAGCCCTTAACGTAGATTCTATCCCCGAAGCTTCATATCATCCTTATACGATAGGTGCTATTATTATCACCATTTTACAGATGAGGAAACTAAAGTTCCAATAAATAGTCCCATTTGTCCAAAGTCACACATAAGTAGCCCCTTGACTACAAAGCTGTGTAGTCTGACTGCAGAGGGCACACTCGTATCCATTAAGCTATCTTCCCTGCAGTTGTATTTCACTGTGGCATTCCACTGTGTCTTAGATTGAAGTTTTCCTCTAAGCCTGTCATTTCTGGAGAGATAACATATCAGAAGTTCTAGGATCAAAATGCCTGGCTTTGAGTCCTGCTACTATTATTTATTAGCTAGGTAGCTTCGAGTATTTCAGTCAAACTTTCTGTGCTTTGCCTTAGTCACTGGCACCACGGGAAGAATAATAACATTTAACTTATAGAGTTGCGAATAGGGCTTAGCAAATAGTAAGCACTCTTTCCTGGTTATCATCAATACTATTGCCATCACTATTACTATACAATTATTACTTCTACTGATAGAGCATTACAACTACCATGGCTGATTTGTGAGCCTTCAGTAAATCAGTTAGAAACAGTTTTCCCATTGGTAAAATGTGCATTTAAATCCTGTTTTCCTTATAAGGTTTCTATGAGGATGAAAATAAAAGATGAATAGTATTTCAAGTTCTCTGAATCTAATAAAGTACCTATAACTACATCACTCTATTTTCCACTTTTATTGATGTATATCTCTTTTCTTACTTTGTGAGATTCTGTTTTTTTTTTTAAGAATGTTTTTAACTTCATATAACTTACAACAACAGTGGCTTAAACAAGACATTATTTATTTGTTTATTTATTTGGCCGTGCTGTGCAGCACGTGGGACCCTTAGTTCCCTGACCAGGGATTGAACCCATGCCCCCCTGAATTGGGAGTGTGGAGTCTTAACCACTGGACCACCAGGGAAGTCCCACTTTGTGAGACTCTGATAGATACCTCCTGAGACTCATGAGATATCAGGCCAAACTCAGAGGGAAAAATCCTCAACTAATTCCATTCATATATCCATGACATCAGGTTATCATAAGAGGGGCACATAAAATAAAATGAAGAAGAACAACGTCCCCCAAGAACCAGAATCTGGAATATGGTTAAGTTGCTCCTATTTAATGCCTGCTCTCTACCTGGTTATGAAAAATATGCCTTGGACCCTAAATAAACACTGGGCCCAGTGAGCAAGGGGGTATAATTTTCATCGATTGATGCAAGATTTCCTCTATGCTAGGAACTTTTACCTGTGTTCACTTCCTTTTTTCTTTTACCCTACCTTCTTTTTTTTTTTTTTTTTTTTGCTGTATGCGGGCCTCTCCCGTTGCGGAGCACAGGCTCCGGATGCGCAGGCTCAGCGGTCCATGGCTCACGGGCCCAGCCACTCCGCGGCACGTGGGATCTTCCCGGACCGGGGCACGAACCCGCGTCCCCTGCATCGGCAGGTGGACTCTCAACCACTGCACCACCAGGGAAGCCCTACCCTACCTTCTTTATAACTCCCAAGTTTATCTGATAAACTTTCAGCTCTGTGAGATGAAACAAGTTTTGTAAAGACGTCTTAATAAATGGCAAAGATATTTAAGTCTGGGTGCCTGATTCCAGAGTTCAGGTACTTTTCACTAAGATATGGTACACCTTGAATATGCTCTAATAATAAATAATAAGCAAGTTCATTCATCAATCCAAGAGAATAATTAATGTGTTAAGAAATGGCCTGGTCAATGGATAATGAATGGTTCAAAATAACAGGTACGAGGTGGAGAACCGGAAATAGATACATATAAATAGGTAGGTAGACAGACAGATCAATTGATCAATCGATCTTAAAATCCTTCTAGGTTCTAGGACACAAAAACCAAACGTGATGTTAATTTGAATGTCATGATCCTACAATAACAAAATGTCTAAAAGCCCTATCACTCTGTATCTTAGTTTCACAGTCACATTTTCTTTCAATCATTAGAAGAATAACAAATGTCCAACATAGAAAATGTGGGGAAAATTCTAGAAGGAAAGTAAAATCACTCTGTTAAGAGATCCATAGGTAATCATATTTTTCAACACTTTATTTTATAAATTGCTCTTATTTTTTCTACTTTATTATATTTGTGTGTTTCTATATTCTATTCTTTTTAAATTAAGATACTCCTACATCTTGTCGCCTTTCCTCCAGTTTAGTGTTTGGCAATTTTATGACAAACTTTTCACAGACAAGATTCTAGTAACTTTATAGTTTTCTATCCTGAGAATTGATAATTATTTAATTCACCATTACCCTTTCATTGTTTTCAATTTATAAACTGTTTTATAACTTAAGCTATCATTAAAATCGCTGTTATTCAAAGATTTTCCTGTATCCATAATGTTACAATAGAGTGGACTCCTGAGAATCAAAAATGAGAAGAAGCATTTGGACATTTTTAATGTCTTAATACATATTGCCAAATTGCTTTTCTATAAATACAGTGGTCATTGATCAGGAGCCTCAGAGAGAAGGGGCATTTCAGAGACAGGGGTAACATGGAAAAGGCAGGGATAAAAAAGGGGGGTAAAGGTTGAGAAATTTGGGCTTCCTCGGTGGCGCAGTGGTTAAGAACCTGCCTGCCAACGCAGGGGACACGGGTTCAAGCCCTGGTCTGGGAAGATCCCACATGCCGCAGAGCAACTACGCCCGTGTACCACAACTACTGAGCCTGCGCTCTAGAGCCTGTGTGCCACAACTACTGAAGCCCGCGCACTTAGAGCCCGTGCTCCACAACAAGAGAAGCCACTGCAATGAGAAGCCCTCGCACCGCAACTAGAGAAAGCCCACGCACAGCAACGAAGACCCAATGCAGCCAAAAATTAAAATTTAAAAATTTATAAAAAAAAAAAAAAAGATTGAGAAATTTGACAGTGAATTTAGGGCTGAAGTATGGGAAGACAGGAGAAAAATTTTTTAATGTCAATTAACATTAGTTTCAAACTCACAGGCAAATGGCATCTAAAGAATCAAATATACCATGTTGTCAAATTTGAGTCATATTTTGTTAAAGGAAATGAGTGAAGGGATTATCAGCACTGCACTCTTTCCAAGTCCATCAGAGAGGAGACACTTGGAAGTTCAAGTTTTGCATTGGTGTTGATTGATGGGATTTCCTGTCTTTAAATACAAAGGTTGCCTGTATGTTTTACTGACCTGCATTTGAGCCAGGTCTTTTTGTTGTTGTCTTGTTTTGTTTTGTTTTTTTGTTCAAGGAGAGAGGATTTTTTATTGAGATACAATTGACATACAACATTATATTAGTTTCAGGTGTATAACATAGTGATTCAATATTTGTATATACTGTGAAATGATCACAGTAAGTCTACTTACCATCTGTCACAATACATAGTTACAAATTTTCTTCCTTGTGACTTTTCTTTTAACATCTTTATTGGAGTATAATTCCTTTACAATGGTGTGTTAGTTTCTGCTTTATAACAAAGTGAATCAGTTATACATATATCCCCATATCTCTTCCTTCTTGTATCTCCCTCCCTCCCACCCTCCCTATCTCACCCCTCTAGGTGGTCACAAAGCACCGAGCTGATCTCCCTGTGCTATGCGGCTGCTTCCCAC
Source organism: Tursiops truncatus (assembly GCF_011762595.2). Lineage (NCBI taxonomy): Eukaryota > Metazoa > Chordata > Mammalia > Artiodactyla > Delphinidae > Tursiops > Tursiops truncatus. Next base: position 22,479,169 of record NC_047052.1, read on the forward strand.
TAGCTAGCCATTTTACATTTGGCGTGTATATATGTCCATGCCACTCTCTCACTTTGTCCCAGCTTACCCTTCCACCTTCCTGTGTCCTCAAGTCCATTCTCTAGTAGGTCTGCGTCTTTATTCCCGTCTTGCCCTAGGTTCGTCATGTTTTTTTTTTTTTAGATTCCATACATGTGTGTTAGCATATGGTATTTGTTTTTCTGACTTACTTCACTCTGTATGACAGACTCTAGGTCCATCCACCTCACTACAAATAACTCAATTTCGTTTCTTTTTATGGCTGAGTAATATTCCGTTGTATATATTTGCCACATCTTCTTTATCCATTCATCTGTTGATGGACACTTAGGTTGCTTCCATGTGAGCCAGGGCTTTTTTAACTAATGAAATTTGGCTCTTTCTCTCATAAAATATATTAAAATAACAATATCTATATTATGACTAGCTTTGGTAACCCAGGAGGATCAAATATTGTAAGAAGTGAAACTTGATGCCAGCAAGATACTGATTTCTTTGCAGTTCCAAATTATACCAATAAAGATTAAAATTATATTATATTTCAGTTTTCAAAATTTAAGAAATGACTAATAAACAACTTATACTAATTCTACAAGAGTTTTCTAATATTTCTTTGAAACTAAAGTATCTTCCATCCATTGCAACTCCAGTATTTCCCTGAGATTTTTTCCCCCCTAAACTTGTATTTCTGGAACTCGATTTTTTAAGAATAACTATAGATAAGAGTCAAGATCACATGGTAAACAGAGGCAAATAGGAGTGTTCATGAATGTATTAAACATGTAATCACTGAGATTAAAATTAGAGAATACTATAAAATTAATTGTATTCTCTGCCTTGGACGAACTCACATTCTAATGATAATTACAAGAATTAGAAACCCTGTGGTTTTTTAGACTATTAGAGTTAAACCACTCATCTTGTTTCTTCTTGTATGCTATGCATCTCTCATGGTAGAATGTATAGGTTTCTAAAAAAAACCCAAGAGAAGGGACCTCTAACATAGGCTGAGGAGTTGAGAAAGCTTTTCCAGAGGGCAGGTAATGGCTGAGCTGAATTATCCTGGTAATAAGCACAAACCATGGGACTTCCCTGGTGGTACAGTGGTTAAGAATCCGCCTGCCAATGCAGGGGACACTGGTTCAAGCCCTGGTCCAGGAAGATCCCACAAGCTGTGAAGCAACTAAGCCCATGAGCCACAACTACTGAGCCTGTGCTCTAGAGCCTGCGAGCTACAACTACTGAGCCCACGTGCCTAGAGCCCATGCTCCACGACAAGAGAAGCCACCGCAATGAGAAGCCCGCACACCACAACGAAGAGTAGCCCCCGCTCACCGCAACTAGAGAAAAGCCCACGCACAGTAACAAGGACACAACGCAGCCAAAATAAATAAATAAAATAATTATTATTTTTTTTTAAATCACAAATCACAGTCAGGAGGTTAAAATGGTGCAAAGTCATGGAGGTGTCAAGGAGTTATAAGAGTTGGGAAATTTAGCACATCTGAAATTTGAATTTGAGGTGAGAAGCATGAGGTCAAATCACAGATGAATGCTACCAATTTGGAGTCTGTTCTTAAGTCAGTGCAGAGCTACTGAAAGATTTTACATAAGTGACACAATCACATTGACAGTGTAGAAAGCTCTCCATGGCGGAGCTATGGAAATTAAATTTGGGGAGTTTGGGGATTGAGAATGTCATCAGGGTAATTCACTACCAGGCTAGTTTAATGGTTCAACTGAGATATAATGGGGCCTTTTTCCATGAGAATAAAAGGAAGAGTAGAGTAGAGGAGATACATGAAAGATACTTATCATCATAGACGTTTTACAAGTTTCTTTCGAAAAGCTCAGTTCTTTAAATCCCACAGACTTACACTTGGACATCTTTCAAAACAGGGGCTGCTGAAATGTGAAAGAGTGAAAGCTAAATTGCCTTCAACTTAGAAGGATTTTTTCCCCAGCTCTAATTTGCCTATGTTTGGTGTGGAATTAGGTATTGAAATCCACTCAAGTTTCTAATTTTCAGCTTCCTTGCACCCACACAGCCTCACAGCTGTGAGTTTGCTAATATAATGGATTCCAGTTGAATCTAACAAGGGGCTCACTACACAGATACTCTCAGATGGTATGTTTTTTTAACATTTTTAAAAATTTATTTATTTTATTTATTTTTGGCTGTGTTGGGTCTTCATTGCAGTGTGCAGCTTCTCATTGCAGTGGCTTCTCTTGTTGCGGAGCACGGGCTCTAGGCACAGGGCTTCAGTAGTTGTGGCTCGCGGGCTCTAGAGTGCAGGCTCAGTAGTTGTGGTGCACGGGCTTAGTTGCTCTGTGGCATGTGGGATCTTCCCGGACCAGGGCTCGAACCCGTGTGTCCTACATCGGCAGGCGGATTCTTAACCACTGTGCCACCAAGGAAGCCCCAGATGCTATGTTTTTATATAAATAAAACCTAGATCAAATTGCGGATACTAGTTAACTTAAAGTTCTGTCTTTAATAGAATGATTCTTAAAATTATTCTAATACGTAGCCACAGCCAAGTTGTGACGGAGCTGATTCATCAGATGTAAAGAGAAGGGACTGGTAAATTAATTACTTGGCACTACCAGATTATAGTATTGGTGTGGTCCTTAGGTATTATCTAGTCTAAATGATAAACAATGAACAAATGAGGAAACAAATGAGGCAACAATTTTAAAAACACACTTCTGGCTTATGATCCTGGAATTAGCTCCCCTGTGAGTCAAAATTAGAGCATTTCCCCCGAAAGCCTAATTTAAAAAACAGATAAACATTCAAATCTAATGCACCATCCTGTGCCATACCACACGTGTATAGTATTAGAATGTCTGGGGCTCGAAGTCTGTAACTCTGGATTATAATTAAAAGTCTACCAGGTAATTCTCCTGTACACCAAAGTTTGATAGCAACTACTCTAAGACCATAGTGTCCCCCCGTCACTCTAAATTTATTTGAATCTATGATTTCGTTTTAAAAGTTCTTGATGGTTTTATGCAGAACAAGTATTTCTGAAATTTAATGAATGCTTGGAAAGATTCCCACTCCTACTACCCAGAAACTGTTTAAAAGGATAAGACAGAAGATTCATCCCTGTGGTTAGGTGTAGCTATATACGCTAGGTGTACAGGGGGACCAGTCAGTAATATATTCTTGTCTGTGTCCCCCTAGTACCTAGCGCAAAGCCTGGGGCATGGCAGGTATCCAGTCAAATGTGTGGAATAAGTTAACTGATTTGAAAGTCAGTGACTCTCCTCTCAGTAGGGAAGTTGTGGAGGTAAGTTTTAGCTTCTGAAATGAAGCCTTGGATGTTCCCAATAATGAACACTGCAGTTTTCTCTTGATGGGAATGAGAAGCAATTCCTTTACAGGCATTACGTAAGGGGTTATATATACATGTATTGAAAAAATGAAGCAATGGTTTTGCCATTGCTCTTTTAAATAGATGAGCTCCGTTCTTTTGTTTCTTTTGTGTGCAGGATTGCTGTACACCTCTAGATGGTGCTGCTGGCTCGTAACTAAGCAGCCACAATATCAAAATCCAAGGCAGAGTGAAGAGTTCTGACCTCTGAGGAACCGTCTCTGCATTTGTGACTCTCCCTCTTGCCAATTTGCAGGAAGCTGTATTTTAAAATGCTTCCACTCGGCCAATTCTGATCACCTTTCCTTCCAACTCTCCCCTCATTATCTCTGTTTTCAAATTAAGGAACCTGTTTTAACATATTCTTAATAGAATTTCTAATTATGTTTATGCTCTTTTTATTCACGGTATGCAGAATGGAAGAACAGAGATAACTGATGCATGCTAGGAAAAAACTGTTTTTACCTGGAAACGTTCCTGTTGAACTTGATACATATGGAATGCCACGCTTATATACTCCATACATAACTTTGTATAAGATATATGATCTTTCTGAGTCCAATTGTAATTATTTTTTAAAAGAAACAGCGTAACACTGGAAATACGGTATTACTGAAATAGAAACGCTCAGGACTGAAAAGGATGTGGCATATGCACGGCTGCTCTGCCTTCTCATTCCCAGGACAGGCACCAGTATTTTTTCAAGGCACTCTTCCCCAATTAGCTACACCTGGGATCAGACTTCATTCCTCCCACAGAAAGGAAGACGGATAACTGTCTGCATATACTTTAAACTATTCACTAGTTTAACGCTGTTATTTTATGCTGGTTATTTGGCACCCAAAGAATCTAGGTGTCCTGGCCATAATTCCATGAAATGAGCAGCAGAACTAAAAAAAAAAAAACAAAAAAAACAAAACCAGAACCTAGATACACTGAACCCTGTTTAAGAGCTTATAGGTCATGCTGACTGTAGTCTGTTTTATCTCTAAAATTCCAAGCCAGAGTCTCAAACTGTTAATGCACGTCCTAGGAAACAGATAGCAATTCATTCATTGATCAATAAGGATTTATTCGGTAGTTACTATGAGTTCAAAACCACCCCAAATAAACTGTGCTAAAGAGATAAATGGAATGACTCCTGCTTGCAGAAGCTATCATTACTGCAGAAGAGAATGACCATATAAAGTACTGCTGTGGGCCGTAACTGTGTCTCATCTATTGCTACGAGAGACATGCAACGTGAAAGAAATGTGTACCAGCTACAGTGGGACAACGTGTGATATGACAGAAATATGTACCAGAAGCTTAATGAATGCTGCCTTGATGGGGAACAAAGGTAAGATTTAGACTCAGTTCAATGAAACTGACAGAGTATATAGATTATTTTTGTTTTCCAAGAATGAGGATGAAGTTACCAGGAGCACAGGAGGTAGATGAGTGCATGTATTTAGGTTTTAAAAACATAAAAACAATACTACTGCAGCACATGGGCATTTGGTGTACCCACGTGACAAGTATTTCATTTAATGCTTACAAAACTACCACTATGACTACCAATATGTGACAGCTACTTCCCATTTAACAGATCTGAACGTTGAGACTCACAGATGTAAAGAGGTTTACTCAAGGTCCCATAACCAACTGCAGAGAGGTAGTTACGAAGCTCATGCCTTCAGCCTCTGCATTACACAGTCTTTCTGTCTTTCAATCTGAATCAAGAAGGAAAGTGATGAAATACCTGTGCCAGTTCATAACAAATTTTATGTTTCAATTTCACAAACAGGACTTGGGATGTGTCCCTGAATCAGAGGGTATGTTAGCACAGCAAGGCTAACATCATTTACAGCTTCCGTAAATTAGCCGGCTAAAGAAAAGCAGGAGATACCTCATCGCTGATGCAAACCCACAGAATCAGAAATTAGTACTTAGGTTCCAGAAAACAAAAAAATGGAATGGGCAGGAGCCTCAGCATATGAGGACCTGAGTGCAAAATGCTGAAGATTCTAGAACCGACACTAAAAAGTAGCTGTACTGGGCTTCCCTGGTGGCGCAGTGGTTGAGAGTCCGCCTGCCGATGCAGGGGACATGGGTTCGTGCCCCGAACCCGGAAGACCCCATATGCCGCGGAGTGGCTGGGCCCGTGAGCCATGGCCGCTGAGCCTGCGCGTCCGGAGCCTGTGCTCCACAACGGGAGAAAAAAAAAAAAAAAAAAAAGTAGCTGTACAATTCTGGAAAAATTATTCCACTTTTTAGGGGCCGAGTTGCCTCAATCTGCAGGTGCCAATAGGCAGAGTATCGGATCACTGCCTTCATTTTAGCTCTTTCTGTGGTTCTAAAATATTCAAAAGCCATGTAATCTCAGCACCAGATCACGGAGAAGGGGGAAATGGACATGGAGGAAAAGGTGATCCATCTAAAGACTGTAGCTAGAAGAGGTTTGGACTGTCCATAGGGTATACTGAAGCCAGGCTGATGTCTCTATTAACTCTCTTTAAGTTTCACATCCCCTCCCATGTCTGCAGAAATTAGAATTATGCTTGGAACAAACAAAGGAAGTGCCCACAAGGTAAGTGTGGAATGGTGGTCAATTTGCATTCACTCATCCATTCAGTAAATATGTAGTCAGCATCTCTTAGAGGGAACACACTGTCATATTTACTGGAGCTTAAACAGTACTGCTCATGAGGCTTAAATATGCATGGATACTTTCACAGAAAGAAAAGAGTACAGTCATAAACGGGAGGCAAAAACAAAGGATTCTGAGTATTGGGGAAGGGGAAATTTTGACCTCCTGAATCTAGAAAGATCCTGAAGTTCAACAAGAGACTAGAGTCATGAGGAGAAGACTGAGTAGATACCAGTCAAGGCACATGAAAGAATGAGTTAGAGGAGAAATCGTTCATGGTGGATGGTGGGAGAACATATGGTTTTCTCTTATTCAGGTTATTTACCTGGGATACTAGGAGAAGACCCATTCCTGAGCAATACTATTCCCAGAGTTTTTTGGGTTTTTTTTTCGGTACTCTCACTGTTGTGGCCTCTCCCACTGTGGAGCACAGGCTCCGGACACGCAGGCTCAGCGGCCATGGCTCATTGGCCCAGCCGCTCCGCGGCATGTGGGATCATCCCGGACCGGGGCACGAACCTGTGTCCCCTGCATCGGCAGGCGGACTCTCAACCACTGCGCCAGCAGGGAAGCCCTATTCCCAGAGTTTTTAACTCTAAAAGAGCATCATAATCAAATGATGTGATCCAGAGTCTTATTTTTTAAAGAAGTTGTCTTGCTTCTCTCGCTCCCCTTTCTGTTCTCTGGATTAAAGAATAAACGATAGAGAGTATTTACATATGAGTTAACACTTGAAGTGCATTTACATGCTAAAGCATATAAACAGGAAACAGACTTTCCAACCTGAGCCTGCTCAGAGCACAGGGACCTCACGGCAATCGCTCCCTTAAGATCTAGCCACTCCGTCTGTGTCATGCCCTGTGGGTTCCGGTAACATCACTGATTATTCATCCACAGACCTGCTTGTCCCATCAGCACTCTACACTGGGCACAGTTACTCATTGTTCTCCACTGATTAAAATGCTGTGATTTATAAATGGATGAGGTAAAAGGAAAGCAGACCAAGGCCATTACTTGCAGGTGGCTTTTTCTAGTTGCTTGTCTCCTGAGTAATCAATCTTCTGTGGAATATCTCTTGTCCATTTACTGTTGGGATTTTTAAAGTGACTTTCTACAGTGATAACTGGACCAAATTCCATGTATGTCCAATTCTAAAAGACAGCTGAAATATCAATATCACTTTTTCCGTGATAGTATATGTATCTAATTTACTCTAAAACTGTCCTTTATGTGAAAACTATAATGTTTGATTCCAAGACTCTAAATTAACAGACTAAAAGGACTAAGTAGAAAGTATGGGTATTACGAGATAAATATGTCACCACTAAAGCACTCAAACGGGCTCATGTCCATTAATTGTTGATGGGCAAAAATTTGAACAATGCAAATGCTGTTAAATTCTATGGTACACCTATGGGCTAGTTTTCTGAGTTAAAACTGTCTTTAAACATTGCCTTATATAAGCACCTCCTCTTGACAGGCAAAGATGACAAATCAGGAAAGGAGAAGTCACATGGTATGAGAGAGGAAGAAAAAATGTGTGTCTTCATTACCATCCTCAGTGCGGCCCACATAATCTCAGAGGCTCCTAGGGACGGGGAGCTTTTTGTGCATAGGGCCACGCACAAGGCAGGTGCTTATACATAGTAACTACAACAATTACAGCATTCATATCACCCTGAAGGACTAGAGAGGTGAGGAGTAATTCAAGCCTAAAAAGACGTGGGAATCTTAGAGGAAGAAAAAGTTGCATTGATGGATATAGGTTCCTAATGTCTATTTATTTCATTTGGTATAAGCCTATCAGTCCAACATCTGGCAAGCCTGAGATTTAGCAAATGGGATCTTCTGAGGTATATGTGAACAAATATATCCTTCTTTTCTAATTCAGTGATGGAAAGGAGAACTTATTTGTATTTTATTATTTTACAAATAATTTAAAAGTTCCGTCACAGAAACCATTGTAAGTTCAGCAAAACATGAGGCTATTTTACAAGATTCATTATTTTTAAAAAATCTTCCTCCTTACAAAACAGTAGTATTGGGACTTCCCTGGTGGCACAGTGGCTAAGAATCTGCCTGCCAATGCAGGGAACATGGGTTCAATCCCTGGTCCGGGAAGATCCCACATGCCACAGAGCAACTAAGCCCATGCGCCACAACTACTGAGCCTGCGCTCTAGAGCCTGCAAGCCACAACTACTGAGCCGTGTGCCACAACTACTGAAGCCCGCGTGCCTATAGGCTGTGCTCCACAACAAGAGAAGCCACCGCAATGAGAAGCCTGCGCACTGCAACAAAGAGTAGCCCCTGCTCACCACAACTAGAGAAAGCCTGCGTGCAGCAATGAAGACCCAACACAGCCAAAAGTAAATAAATTAATTTATTTTTTAAAAAAGTAGTATTAATTTCCTGTCTTTTTAAAACTTGGGCCATTTCTTCTGTAATTAGCAGCATGTGTCTGCAAAGATAGATATGTCTTTTTATATATAAATATGCTTTGCCCTTTCTTCTGTATTTTCTAGAAAAATTACATCAGAGGGACTTCCCTGGTGGTCCAGTGGTAAAGAATACGCCTTACAACGCAGGGGATGCAGGTTCGATCCCTGGTCAAGGAACTAAGATCCCACATGCTGCGGGGCAACCACACACCACAACTACTGAGCTCATGTGCCTCAACTAAAGCCCACATCCCGCAAACTACAGAGCCCACGTGGCACAACTAGAGAGAGAAAACCCGTATGCCACGACTAGAGAGAAGCCTGCGCACTGCAACTAAGAGCCCGGCTGCCGCAACTAAGACGCGACGCAGCCAAAAATAAATTAAATAAATAATAAATATTTTTTTTTTTAAGAGAAAGATTACATTGGAGAGTAAGATATGTACCTGCCCATAGATACTCATTCTTCAGAATCACGAGAGTTCTTTGACTCGTGGAAACTACAAGTTAAAGAGTTACATTTCAGATCCAACGAATTTATTTAAAAACCTTATCACCTCTGCTGCCTGAAATAGGGATAGTCTTGGAAGAAAAAACTAATTATCTGTAAAAAGACTGTAAAAGGGGATCTTGAAGGAGAAAATGGCTAAAGGGACTAGACAGATTCCTATAGGTTCTTGTTATAATTGAAACTCTAAATTCTATGAAGTTGAATTAAAAAGCAACAGAAGTTCAAATTTCCAGAACCTGGCCTGTTACCAACTTCCTCTGGTATAAGAAAGGTTCCATTTTTATTTTTTTAGGAGAAAAGGGTAAAATGTCAAGAGACATAATTGTGGGGAAAGTAATTAATCATTCTCTTAAATATTGAAAACAAAAAGAGGAAAAAATTCCAAACATTAACCCATCTTTCAGTTCACTTTCCTATATCCTAATCACTGATGTTCATAATGATTGCAGGCCTAGCAAAAGCCCTGAGGATCACAGGAAGATTAAATTTTACTCATTAGACTGTAGCTAACAAGGCAGAAGAATGTCCTTATATATGTAACAATGATTTCCAATAATTTGCTCTGTGACCTTGGAAAATTCACTTAACTGCTCTGGAGAAGCCCACACACCACAACGAAGACCCAACGCAGCCAAAAATAAATACAATTAAGTCTTAAAAAATAAAATGGTGGGAGAATTCCAGAGGAGATTTGGTTGAAGCATTTCCAAGACTCAGAAAGAAGTAGTCTGTAACTCACAGAAATTGCCTAAATCAATCTGCATCAGAAAAATAAGTGTAGTGGTATGATTTTTTTTTAAGAACAAAATACCTGATATAATTCATTAATGCCCCAGAAAATGACAAAACAAAATAAAAATCATAAGTAAGCAAAGCTCATGCTTATGGAAAATGCTTTTGTTAGATTGATGGAGTTTGTTTTTTGATCAGTAGGTTCTTTTTTCTTACTGTACTTATTTTGATGGGAGGTAACTGTGGTGGATAGAGAAATAACAGCTTGAAGTTTATACTGGCAACCTAAATTATCTCTCCTTAAAGGTGTTAAAACGTTATTGATATGAATAAATTTTAAATTTAGACCTTCAGAGATAATTTTGACTGCTAATTTGAATCTTTTAGCTAATCCTATATACATGGCATAGAAATTCTATTATTTTCTGCCTCTCATAGCAGCTTGGAAACTGCACAACCTACTTGAGCATTCTTTAGTCTTTAACAAGTAAGACTGGGAATTGTGGAATAATCAGTAATGGTTATCTGCCTTTTCCTATTTAAGAACAATAATGGTGCTCACTCATCCTGAACAAGGGCATTAATTAATCATTGTAGCTATGCAGGTTGAAGTCCCAATGTTATCATCATTGAAGCAAAACAGTAATATAAACTCCTGCTTAAGTGCTTTTGTTCTGTGAAATAAATCTTTGCATTACAACCGTTCCTAATCATTTATTAAAAGTATAACACTTTGCCATTATCATACTTGATTGTGATGTTTTTAAGCCATTTGTCTTAACTTCTTGCTTGCACAAATTTAATTTTCTAGAATTTTAAAGCATAGAGTGGATTTGGTCAGGGGCGGGGGACAAGAAAGCTCTCTATAAGAATGCACGCCTTTAAAAAAATCAAAAATAGAAGTAGAAACAAAAAGAAATAGGGTAGAAAATTAATCTAAATGCTCAAACTGATTGGTTACACAATGGATATTTGGCATAAAATACAAATGTTGTGATTATTAGATATAGTTATAAAACACAACCAAAAGAAACTAACAATACTGAGGTAACCATACTATCTCAAACAAATAGAACTTTCTGTTGACTTGAAAGGAACGTTTGTCTCTAATTTGGAAGTTGACATAACAGCCTAATTTGCTTAAATGTTAGTGTTTGTGCATAATTCAAGTGAAATTACTACTTTATAGTCTGGTGGGACCCACATCCCCCAGGAAAACAACTTTTTAAGAGTCTTTATCTAACGAGATACAAAGTTTCTTTTTTACTCATACAACAAAAACTGAAAAGGCTTATAAGAACTATTTATTAAGAAAGACCACATAATACTAATACCTAGGAGGAAGTTGTGTGCCACTGCCACCCCAAAAGCATTGGAACAGTACACAATCTCCCCACACTCTGCTTTAAGCACATGTTGATTAAATGCTTCAATGTGGTCTAACACCGGTTATGAGAAAATGTAATGTCACTAATTGTTTAACAAACAGACCAGAACTTATACAGCCAAATGAATGCTGAGTTTTTGAAATAGGTACCCAGGGAGGCTGCAGACTTATTCCAATATATAATCTGATCTCAAACTCTGGAGCAACCTTTTAATGTCACTTCAGTGTTCCAACCAATCAGCTCATTCTATTTTCACCCAAGAGATTAGAAACTTTTTCCAAAGCTGAGATAGTTTGGGACAGATTCACCAGCACATTCTGAAACTGGACTGCAGTTTTAATCAAACCTGAGTTCAATCACCAATTCTACCATTTACTGCCTGAAAGACTGTGAGCTGTTACTATGAGTGACTGAATGAATAAACATTTGAATAAATTAATACACGGTAATTTTACTCCTTAATCAGAAAATCTGTCCCAAGCAATGATGATCCCAAATTTTGATGTAATGCTGAAAATACATGAAAAATTGGCTCATACATGACAACACTTTTGTCACCAAGAAAACTTATTCCTCCCCTGCCATTTAAATGTGCATTAGGTGCCTGCCATGTGCCATGCATTGCACTAGGTAGAGGGGATACAAAAACAGACATTTCATATCCTCCCAAACCTACTGAGAAGACAAACAATAATCAGATAAGAGAATACTGTTTGATTAGAGTTACAACAGAGGGCAACAAAGAATGTGTGAGGCTAACTGGAGGAAGGGAAGAGAAGGGAGTTTAAGGAAGGCTTCCTGGAGAAGAATGTGTGGATTTGGAAAAACACACAGAAGTAATCATACCACCTTCAACAGACTGAATGTTTGTGTCCCCACACAACTGAACTATCGACATCCTAACCGCCCTCCCCCCAGTGTGATGGTCTGAGGAAGTAGGGCCTTTGGTCAAGAGTGTGGAGCCCTCATGAATGGGATTAGTTACCTGATAAAAGGAACCTCAGAAATTTCTCTTGCCCTCTTTCTGCCATATGAAGATACAATGAGAAGTCAACAGTCTGCAGGCCAGAAGAGGGATCTTTCCAGGACCAAATCATGCTGGCACTCAGATCTTTAGACTTCCAGCCTCCAGAACTGTGAAAAATACCTTTCTGTTGTTTCTAAGCCACCTAGCCTATTATGTTTTGTTATAGCAGCTCAAACTGACACCACCCCCCTCTTTGTCAGGTGAGGTCTAAATAGAAGAGTTAATTAATCCAAGATTGAACGACCTCTTACAGATTTTGACTGAGTTATTTTAACACAGATCACCGGTCCAGTGCTCTGTCACTAGTCTATGTGAAGAAGTCTATACATTCTGCTTTATCTAGGAAAGATCGAGCTTATGCCTGTTGTCCTGAAGTAATTGTGACAACCCCTACTTTCACTCTGGAAAGGGTACCAGCTTAGAGAATAAGTGATATAGTTTGGTCTCTTAGAGTACGACGGCATGTGTGGTTTCTGGGACACATGTTGAAGAATTCATTCACAGAAGTATAGAATTACAAATACTGGCTCCAAAGGCAGCAGTCGCAGGATAGACAAATGTCTCTCATATTTACTGGCTGTGGACAAGTTACTGAACCTCTAAGCCTCATCTACCTCATCTGTGTAATGGACTGGGGGAGGACAGTATGATATTTACCTCCCAGGAATGTTTTGAGAATTGAATGTGTAAGTGTTTGTACAGTCTTCAGTACAGTGCCTGGCATACATACCAACTAGATACATGTTAGCTACTACTGTATTGTTAACTATTTTTCACCTATTTATTCCTATAATTACATTCACTAATAGCAGCAGAGCATATGATTTAAAGACATGCCCTGGAACCAGACTACGTCAGTTTGAATCCTAGTTCTGCCAAGTCCGCATTCAAAAGCTGTGAAACCTTGGACAAATTACTAAACCTCTTCGTGCCTCAGTTTCCTCATCAGTGAAATGGAGATATCAATCATAGGCTCTACCTCATAGGGTTGTTGATCATTTCAAATGTTATATAGAGAATATTTGAACAGTTCCACTAATACAAGAAGTGCTGTCACAATTATCATTATCATCTTTTTCAGTCTCTCGTGTGCTAATCCCTGAGGCTATTACAAAAGTCTCTGCCCCTAAAATGCCTACATATTTGTACCCAAAATTGCTCATGATATTTTTTCAAAGTTTCCCAATTGGTATGAATACCCAAAAAATTTTATCTACCTCTAAAACTACAATTTTGCCTTTCATTAAACTGGACTTTTGCTAAATATTTCTGAGACTTAGCTTCATGATGAAAACTTAATTTTTTCTTAACATCCATCCCTTTCATATTTCACTCCAGCGCTCTTAGGAATTATTCACAATTAAGACGACTGTTGAATAATAAAGTGCCAAGAAGCACGCACTCGATTCATTAATGGTGTTTGACTTCCAGCAAATGCTCAGAAGTACTGAGAGAAGCAGAAGCTTCTGCCTGTTTTTGAATCTCTCAGTTTTCAATTCATTAATCAAAGCCCCATGTGGTGATTCAAGTACTCTACACCACACACATCACAGCACAAACATTCTACTGCCATGAAGTTTAACCAAGGAATCCATGAACGAAAACATAATAACAATAATTTTTAAAGTAAAATTCAAAATACGCACTGTCCTGAGCCTCAGAAAGATAGATGGACACCAACACAGCCTGCCTGTTTGCAAAGTAATTTAATGGAATCACTTTGAATTCAGAAAAATAATGAAATTTCATAGTTTTTTTTTTTCCAGTGAAGACCTTTGTTATCTAGTTCTAAACAATTTTAGTGCCATCTTCTCTAGTAAATCCCTTCATAAACTAGGCATCAGGCACACTAATTTGCTTATTATTTCTCCCTTTCTGTTACATTTTCAACTCTTATTTCAACCCTCTGCATATGCCTCTATCCCCTTCCTATAAGGCTTTTCTCCACAACACTTTCTTACCAAACTTTACTCATTTCACCTAGTAAAACTGACCATCTTTATGTGAAACTTACTCTGGCACCCTCTGCAGTCTAGCCTCCCTCCCAATCAGAATTAGCCCGCAGTCCTTGGTGACTAGTTGGATTTAATGGTTATTCATTCCAATTTTTATCACAGCTGCATGCAGGTTGGGTTGCCCTATTCAGTCATAAATTCTTCAAGAGTAGAGACTGACTCTTGTTTCACACCTTTGTGTGGTTCCTGATTCACTCTCACTCTCACTCTTCAGAAAGGAATTACAGGTTCCCAGTATGCAAGAATTATTTGTTAAATCCATGTGTGGCCAGGAAATAATAATACTGCTGGATGATAGCATCCAGCACTTCACTACATACCCAGAAACTGGACCAATGTATCTCTGTGTGTTTCGGCAATATTCTTATGGTTTAATTACAAGGTTGACGTTGCAAACACAACAGTATTTGTCCTAAAAATGGAGATGTTTTCAATTCTCTATCTTTCTCTCTCTTATACATGCATACACACACACACACACACTGAAATGGCCAATAACATTACTGTGATACTGCCTTCGAAAGAAAGACACCCCCATTAAATTGCTTTTGAAGTAAAGGCACAAAGTGAGTTAGGTATGCTGAACAGGTGTATATCAAAGGCCGACTTCCCCCTGCTGCTATTAACTACATGAAAGCTTTGGGGAGTTATTCCTTTGCTCATTTTAGTGGTTTGTATAATGAGATCAGAAGACAGAAACTCTGGCAACTCTTGGATCTATTTGTAGCTGCTAGACACAGAGAGACACTCTGCAGAGGAATGATGATTCTATTTGAAAACACTGAACATCCAGATGCCTGAAGTGGCCAATAATCACCCCTGTCTTGTCTGGGTATCATCCATTGCCTTGCCTTACGCAGAGGACTTTTCTTTTCACTTTTTTTTTCTTTTCAGCCTCATGACCATGAAAAAGCTTTCTCAGTGAGCTCATTTGGCTCACTGGGAAATATAATCTTGAGAGCAGAAAAAGAGAAACACACTTTTTTTTTTTTTTTTTGTGGTATGCGGGCCTCTCACTGTCGTGGCCTCTCCCGTTGCAGAGCACAGGCTCCGGACGCGCAGGCTCACCGGCCATGGCTCACGGGCCCAGCTGCTCCGCGGCATGTGGGATCCTCCCGGACCGGGGCACGAACCCGTGTCCCCCGCATCGGCAGGCGGACTCTCAACCACTGCGCCACCAGGGAAGCCCCAAGAGAAACACACTTTTACCTGGTAAGAAATAATGTAGGAAACTAATCACACACACATACACTCTCACACACACACACACACACACACAAATCTATCTGCATATGATGTAAACAATATCCAACAGCCAGGGAATCTGGCCAACTCATCATGTATGTCTTAAACATTCTGGAGTGTCTCCTGAATGCTGACTTGATTTTGCACTTTTACGCTTGCATTCGCCTACTTCCTCTTTCTTTTGGCATTCCAAATAAACACTATTTGGCTTAGAACGTGATGCCAACATTGACTTCATTCCTGGTGCCTTCCATAAACAGAGTTTCTGGCTACCCCCAACTGCTGCATCTATTTCCCATTAGTACGGATGACTAATATAGTATTAGAACCGATGTCCGTACCTGGAGAATCCCCTTTTTGAATGAGACTGGATCATGAAGGATGAAAGGAAACAGCTGTAACTAGACTATTCATACTTCAGTATTTTGGGGTTGGGAGGAATGCACAAGCAAGAGAGAGATGGTTTCAAAGGCGGCAATGGGTTCTAATGGGGGGTGGGGGAGGAATTCACTTTCTCAGTTCAAGTGCCATTGAGGAGACTGCATTCCCAGAAATACTAGGTAGGCTTTTGGAAGTGCTGATCTATATCGGTCATTCTTGGGTTTTGTAAATCTTGATCTTTAAACATACTTTGGAATTTTAAAAACGTGTATTTTTCGTATGTGTTCGAATTTGCAACACTGATTGAATTCCCTTGCATTACTTGTTGCTTTCCTGAATAAGAATGTAATAGTTACGTAAATTCCTGACTCTGGGTCACACTGGGGTCTTATAACTTTGCCAGCTCAACTGGCTTCCAAAAAGCTCAGCCCAAATAAGTCAACTTCTAGAGATCTTGCATATAAGTGTCTTCTTGGGATCAGTCAAGAGCTGTGCATCATTCCTCCTCCTGATTCACTGCCACACTGTCAGAGTGTCTACATTTCCGCATGATCGATCAAGTCTAGACTTATGCCTGCTTTGTAGTCATACTTATCAAGATCCCAGTTTACAACTAAAATTGTCCCCATTTTGACAATACATTATATTGTCACTTCAACCACCTTCACATATTAGATCCCCTAAAACAATGACTTTCACATCGTAGGCCACAGCTTAACCACATCTACATAGCCTGAGGAGGTTGGTTAGAAATCAAATCCCTAAGTATCAGTCTCAGAGATGCTGATTTAATCAGGTCTACCTGGTGTCCATGAATTTATACACATTCAACTAATATTTATTGTACATATCACAAAATGCTATTTTCAGTGCTAAAAATCAGTATTAAACAGGACAAATTCTTATGTACTTTCAATGACTCTGATAACTAAAAGTGGGCTTTTAAGAACAACTAAAAAAAAACCCAAAACATAAACAAAAACTCATAGTATGTGACTGTTGAAAATGCAATTAGAGATAATTATCCCAGTTCTCTCATATTTCATGCAAGAAAGTAGAGCTGAAGATGATAATGACATCAACAATAACATGAACTATTACTCATGGAGTGATTCCATTGTCCCAAGGACTGTCTGCAGGTTTTTATATCCACTATTGCTTCTGTCGTCACAAAAAACCAATGAGGAGGATACTACTGCTATCCTCATTTTGTAGATGAGGAAACTGAACTCAGACATATCAAGAAATTTGCTCAAGGTCATAGAAATAATAAAAGAGTAAGGCTGTATTTTTACCTAAGCAGCCTGATTTCAGAGCCTATACTTTTAACCAATATGTGCAACTCCATTTTTCTCTTTTGTCTTCATCACTCAGTGAACTATGTTAGGTTAAGAACCCAGGGCTCTTGACTCTCAGGACTATTTTCTTTCTGGTCTATCATGCTTCCTCAAGTAAAACATCATCAAAGTTATTGCCATGTCTTATGCCACAGAATTTTTTCACTTCTTCGTCAAAGAATAAATTCTAACACCTCTGGCAACAACAGTTAACCAATTTCTTTAAATCCATCTCTTAATTCATTGATATCCCAAGGTAACTGCTTTAAGAAATACACACTGACTGTTATGGTGGATTTGAAAAACATTGACCTATTTTATAGGTATAGTTATACACATAAATTAGAAAAGCAAAAGGAAGATATATAGCCAGCAAATGTTGGTGAGGCTTTTAAATGCTACGTGTCTCCCTCAGGACAACAGAAATCTGTCCAAAATCCATACAAAAGTAGCCGCTGAACAACTCCTGTTGGAATAAAGGTGATTTTTAGTTTCAGGTTTATCGTATTTTAGATTTGTTACCTTCATGTTGGCAGCATTTCTGCATTAAGAGACAATTCATCTTGCCAAACACATATGCAGGATTTAAATGAGGTGACTATGAAGTAACTGAAAGTTACATGTATGGGGTGATAGAAAGGCCGACACCTGTTAGAGAGCACTTGCTGTATACGTCAGACATTACGTTTGTTGTTGTTGTCTGGTTTGGTTTTTCTTTGTTTTCACATAATGCAAATAGCCATTCATTAATTCTTCACATAAATATTTCATTGGCAATTACTGGTAGTTTTCAATATGAGAAAACTGAAGGTCGCTCTCCAAAGACACAAAAACCACAAATGATGTTTCAGAATTTAAACTCAGGGTTTCAATAATCCCATATGGTGCACTCAATTCTCTATTAACTTCTCCCCTTTAATAAGCTTCTAACTGAAGACTGATGCATTCATTTACCTGCTTAATTTTTTTAAATTGCCATATAGAGTAGAAAACAGTAATACAACAACATACAGACTGAGAAAATTGAGTGTCCCTGAAAATACAGCTCTGATATCTCAGGATATGGGATCATTTTAGAACTCTGACAAAATGTTTTAACATTAGTGCCTATATGCTTCAGAATTTCCTTTTGTTATTCTTTTATTGTCCAAATGATACTGACATAGGAATGTTAATACGTATTTGTTGCTTTTCCTGTGTTTAAGGAAAGCCTATGTTTTTCTCAATTTGAATCTAAGTTTTATATCTTAATGTCTGTGTAACTGCATGCGAGATATTTAATTCTGAGCTTAGTTTTCTCATTTGTAAAATGGAAAATAATTATACTTCATAGAGAGTTGTGGAAATGAAGTGAAATATTTTATACAACATGCTCAGCAGTGCTGGGCAAATAATAAGTGCCCAATAAAAGTGAACTAGAATTTTTTAAAACAATATTTTATATATATATATATATATTCAAAATCACATATGTATATATAAATAATTCCATATTGCTAGTTAGTACATTTAAATTATTCATTAAGAACAACAGAAAAAACTAACTAGTCTGTTGACTTCCAGATGATTTTCGTTATACATTTGCAAAGAGTTTTGGATACATTTATTCCTTATTTGTGCTAGTATTACCAATAAGTAGAAGTCATTCAGTGGCATTATTGGATGGCAGGTCCTAAGGAATGTATCCAAGTATTAAAAAATACCTTCTCTTTAATTAAGAGACATATGGAAGGCACACAGCCTATAAAACAAGAGAATTTTAATGAGCACCACCGGAGCACCCAATGGGACCACAAACCAACCATCTGTTCAAGAGTGATAGAAAAACGGATGAAAGAAAAGGAGCTGACCACTAGTTCAACGACATTTTCTCCAACAATCTGAGTTAATTCATGAATTAAGTATGCAAAACATACCCCAAATTTGTATGTATCTTTATTCACAAAAGCAAGTATTCCAAGGCACCACTTCGATGTAAGTGAACATTAATTAAATAAATCAAAAGTATGATAGTTTTATATTGTATAATTTGTCTCAACCTATGTCAGATTCTGGGCTACCCTTTTACCATCTCCAACACATATATGTTAAATCTTGGTATTACAGAGGAAATAAGTGAGGGAGCTTAACCTAAGCATTACTTCATGTATTAACTCACTCACTAATTGCATAATTTATTCCATCTTCATACCTAGGACTTGGGACAAACAGAAAAATATGTCCTAGTTCTCAGTTTATGATGTCTAATGTAATTGAAATAATAATAATGTACATCAGGCTATACCTGTCTAGCACATGTATCATCTCATCTCAATTCCTCTGATGCACAAAGAAACAGGTTATCATCCTATTTTATAAAAGAAGAAACCTGAGCACATTTTAATCAAGTGAGCATGTCTTTAATGTCTTCAATTCTGTACTGACATTTTGTTACATGGCACAGAGGATGGATTTCAAATTCATACAAACTTGGGTCTAATTGTTTTCCACCATTCTGTTCTCTCTACATCAGTTTCTCAACCTCAGCACTACTGAAATTCTGGACCAGATAATTCTTTGTCTTGGAGGGTGGTTCTGTGCATCACAGGTTGTTTAGCTGTCTCTATGGCCTCAACCCATGAGATGCCATTAGCACAACTATCCACCTCTAGTCGTGACAACCAAAAATGTCTCCTGATATTACCAGGGGGACAAAATCACTTCCAGTTGAGAATCGCTGGTCTATAATACTGAGATACTATAATTTCCATCCACAGTAAAGAAGATATTGATAAAATCAGGTGTATTCCCATTAGATCTATTAAGACTGTACATAGGACTTCCCTGGTGGCGCAGTGGTTAAGAATCCACCTGCCAATGCAGAGGACACAGGTTCCAGCCCTGGTCCGGGAAGATCCCACATGCCATGGGGCAACTCAGTCCATGTGCCACAACTACTGAGCCTGCGCACTAGAGCCCGCGAGCCACAACTACGGAGCCCATGTGCCACAACTTCTGAAGCCCACACGCCTAGAGCCCGTGCTCCGCAACAACAGAAGCCACCGCAATGAGAACCCTGCACACTGCAACGAAGAGTACCCCCGCTCGCCACAACTAGAGAAAGCCCACATGCAGCAACAAAGACCCAACGCAGCCAAAAATAAATAAATAAATAAATTTATTAAAAAGAAAAAAATTCAAGGCCAGAGATTGCCTTATTTACTTTGCTTAAGTCCCAAGACACTCTAGCTTCTATAAATGAAGAATACACAGTAACTCTCAATGAGGGATTAGAAAGGAGTAAGAAAACATCAGTTCAAATTGTGACTCTCCTGCTCTGATTAAATTTTTGGCCACTGTATCAGCCAGCTCAGGCTGCCATAATAAAAATAACACACACCAGGTGGCTTAAAAACAGATATTTCTTTTATCACAATTCTGGATGTTGAAAATCCAAAATCAAGGTGTTAGCAGGTTTACTTTCTCCTGAGGCCTCCCTCCTTGGCTTGCGGATGGCCACCTTTTCACTCTGCCCTCACATGGCCTTTCATCTGTGTCCACATCCCCAGTGTCTCTTTTGTGTGTACACATTCCCTCTTCTTGTATGAATCCCAGCAAGAATGGATTAGAAATCCATAATCCTCACTCTTACCACCCCATTTAACCTTAACTACCTCTTTAAAGGTCTTATTTCCAAATATAGCCATCATATTCTTAGGAACTGGGGGCTAGGGCTTCACCAAATAATTTGGAGGGGACACGATTCAGTCCCTCACAACTTTGTCTACTCAAAAATTCAGTCCTCCAACTATAAAATAACTGTGTTATACTAGGTCAGTATTTTCCAAACTTTAGTCATTGGCATACTGTCATTATGACTTGGACCCTTTTCACATAGTATTTTTACTATTATTTGCTGATACTTTAAAAATTAAATTGCTGTTTAAATTGTAAATATATTTAAAAGGAAACTTTTTATCATTACAATAAATTAAAAATGGAAAATCATCATATTTACTTACCTTAAATATAAGATTACAAAATTTTTTAAATGACAAATATACACCTTATCATGCTCTAGTTCCAGGCTTTGAGCCTAAGGTCCACTCTATCTTGGTTATAATGGCAAATGTTGAAGATGTGTTAAAGACACATTAGCAACATAGTGATTCATTCTCCATGATGTATCCAGGGGGAGTGAAAGAAGGCTGAGATGAGAATAACTTTCTCACTATAAGATTCAAGGTTAATTACTGCCTTGCTAGCATGCTATCTAAAACCATCTTGTGTTCCACTAAAAATCATTCTGATTTATACCCCAGTTTCACATTCCCCACTCTGAAAAACCCTGTAATACTTGATTTCTAATTCTATTTCAAAGATCCTACCAATCTTTTAGGATGTGTAAGTGTCAAATATTAAAAAGTGGAAAGTTAATAGTGAAAGTTGTGGGGTTAACTGTAAGTCAAATGGATTGAGTACAGCCATTGAATAATGTCTTTATAACTGACATGAGAGTGCTGTACAGTTCAGCCCTAATGCGATTGTCTTAAAAAGTTCAAAGACAAGAGACTACTTTTCCCTTTTTGGTACACATATCAAAAGAGTTTTGTAATAATTCATGTGATGATGGACTGAGATTGTTCTATGATGGATAAACTCAAGGGATAAAATGTATCACTTTTGAAGTAGGTGTTACTGGTGATTGGTTTAATAATGATACAAGATGTCAAAGATTAAAAATATCAGGGGAAATGTCTATATAACATGCAAATGACTGCTAAGTGCAAGCATTTTTAACTAGATAAAGACAGAAAGCACATGCAAAAGAAAGACTTGAACATCATTCTGTCTGGAACCCTTCTATCTCACATATACTTGGAATACTTTCAAGTTCATTGCTGGAGTGAGTACCTCTCTCTCACAGAGCACTGTTCTCTCTCACAGTTCAGAAACGTGTATACCGCATCACAAAGTTGGAAATTATGTGAAAAAGCAGTGAGTGGAAGAGAGAATGTTTTTATTTAGCAAAAGCTATTCTTAATTAAAGAAAAAAAGAGACTGTTTAATTGTTTGATCCTATATTATCCCCTTCTCTGTAGATCAAGGTTGGAATTGTTAATTATAATGGCTAGTATCAAAGAGCTAGGATAATTGGATACATCTAATGAGATATATTGCCTCATGCATGGGATAGCCACATTTTTGGAAGACTCTTCTTTATTCATGAATCTCTGGATCCCCACACACTTAAAAGATGACACATTAACTCCACCTCCTGATGCCTCATCTACAACTCTGGCTTCTCCTAATACACTTTTTTTTATTGAAATATAGTTGATTTACAGTGTTGTGTTAGTTTATGGTATACAGCAGAGTGACTCAGATAGATATATATATAGATATATATAGAGAGAGAGATATGTATATATACACTTTTTCAGATTCTTAAGGACCTTATTATGAAAGCATTCTTTCACAGTATATGTACATTAACATTGACAATCTCAAGGTGGAGGGATAAATCAGGAGCTTGGAATGAACACACACATTACTTTATACAAGATATATAACCAACAAGGACCTACTGTATAGCACAGGGAACTCTAATCAATATTCTGGGATAACCTATATGAGAAAAGAATCTAAAAAAGAATGAATATATGTATATGCATAACTGAATCACTTTGCTGTACACCTGAAACTAACACAACATTGTAAATCAACTACACTCCAATAATAAAAAAAACAACAACACTGACAATCTGAATCTTCCTACCTTTCAAAGAGTGAATAACTTGAGTTTAAGAATGATTCTTGTAGAAGCTATACCAAGTATTGAAGTATGCCACACTTGCCTGCCCAGGATTCATGACACTTAAGAACAGCCACTTGCTTTGCAGAGATTCCATTTGCAAGAGGCGTCCTCCACATAACAAACATCCCATCTCAGGAATGGACAAGCTTTCTGTCTACCCATTGCCTTTTAAATAATGTCTGCAATCATCACAGTCCCTCCACTGGAGAAAAGGCCCCGGAATGCTCAAAGTAAACCACACTGTCCTCTGGGAACAGACGATCTGCAAACTCCATGTTTCCTTTTCCAGTGGGAGATATACATTTCAAGCCACTGTTCCTGAGTCTGCCTTCAATTAAGCACATGAAGATAGAATCAGCTCTTGGCCCTCCATCAGTTCACTAAATTCCTGATCCATAGAGAATAAGTAGGAACTACACTCTTCACTCAGAAAAGCTATTAACTACATAGATACCCCTGAAATCAAAACTTCACAGCACTGTAAGTTGTTCTCCATTAGCCCTACCCATTCTCATACCTGTAGTAATCACCCTCAAATGCCTATTTCCATTCACTCTCTGGGGCTCTGGAATCAAAGGTTGGTAATTTCCTAGGTCCTTTAGGAGAGGCGTTAGGAGGACCATGCACCCAGGAGTGAAATTTCAGCACAGATCCTCCAGGTTCTGCACCGGAATTGGAAACAAACTACCCAACTAGGAACATAACAGACAGTGAGGCTGGCCTGCAGAGACGGCCCAATGCCCATAATATACAATCCTTATGAAAAGAGTGTGCCTGTCTTGTGTTCCATAACAATGCACCTTACTGAAGTCAAGGGGATACCAAATTATTCTTTGAAATATAAAAGTTTGTCTCTACCTGCACACAGGATCCATCCACCTGGATTTTGTAGGAAACCACATCACATGGTAACTTGGTCCATCTCTCAGGGAGAAAGGAAATTTCAGATGCTTAGATTTTGAACTCCGGTAACTTGAAAACTGAGACTTTGAGAATTCCTAAGATCTCATTAATTATTAGATGCTTTGTGACAATAAATGTATAAAATTCATTCTCTTTATAAATTGGGAAAACCCAATGATGTCTCCTCCCAGGTCAGAAAGTGATACAAGCTCTCCTGCTGCTGCTTCAGCAATGGTTAATAGAACTAACCTTGGTTTAATGAAACACGAAATTAAGCAGAATGAGAAAGGTGAGAAAAAAAATCACTTAATTATTTATTTGATTGATTCAGAATAAAATATCCCAAACAGGACTGCCTCCACTAAGGAAAACTGGGCTATAGTAAACTTACACCTCTAGCTTGCTGGCAACCTTTGAACTATTTGCTACACTTTGTGATCTTTTATTTTCTCCCCTATAAAATAAAAACTAAGAACAGATTATTTCTAAGCTACACTGAGTGGTGAAATTCCATATTTCAGCTAATGGAGGAGAAAAGAAAACTTAGGATAATCATATTAGAATCAGGATAAAATGAAAGATGGCTAACATAATTTAACTTACATTATTCTAACACTGTAAATTATGTGAAAAGGATGTGAAGTATAAACATGGAGGAAGAAGATAAATATCAATATTTGTAGTTGGTATGATAATCTTTTCAGAAGATTCAACTTAAACAACTGGAAACCAATTATATTAAAAAATGAAATTCAGAGAGTTTAGGGAATATGCATAATGATAAAGGATGCTTCCTTATATATTCACAAGAGCCAGTTAGAAATCATAACAAACATTTCATCTACAAAAGTAAAATGCAGATTAAAAATAACAATATGTTGAGCACATATAAAGTACATATTAAATGTGTTTAGGGGCCTTAAAAAGATTTTAATAAATTGAAAGACATACTATATTCCTTGCTAGATTCAGGGGTAATTAATACCAATAAAATTTTGATTCTTCACAAATTGATAAATGGATTTAATATAATTCCAATTATAATCACAGTGGGGTTAATGGGATTTAGAAGCAACTTTTTTTTTTTTTTTTTTTTTTTGCTGTACGCAGGCCTCTCACTGTTGTGGCCTCTCCCGTTGTGGAGCACAGGCTCCGGATGCACAGGCTCAGCGGCCATGGCTCACGGGCCCAGCCGCTCCACAGCATGTGGGATCCCCCCGGACCGGGACACGAACCCGTGTCCCCTGCATCGGCAGGCGGACTCTCAACCACTGCACCACCAGGGAAGCCCTAGAAGCAACTTTAATAGTCTACATTTCATGTAGAATAAGAAACAAAACAGAACACTTGATTTTTTAAAAATAGTGTGATATTGGTAAAGTAAAGCTTGCCATGCCAGGTATTAAAATATACCACATTAATAGTTTATATTATTCATTGTTCTCTGTAAGGCTGGTCCTCTTCAAAGAGCTCTATGTATGCTAATTCATTTTTTCTTTAGCACAAACCCTGAAAGGTATGTTCAGTTTGTAAATGAAGAAACTAATGCAAAGGAGAAATACGTAATGTGCCATAATATACCCAACAAGTAGGTTGCTTACAGATGATTAGAACCTAGATCAAATGACATCAGAATTTGTGCCACTGACGTCTGTGGTATACTGAGAGCTAGAAACAGACTGAGGTAGTGAGGTAGACCAATAAACAGATACAGTGAAAAAAGGATAGGAGTTAAATCAGACAGAACACAATACATTAAAAATCACATATGCATCAGTGAGTGATATCACTAAAATGGAACTTCAGGTCTCTAAATTTCTAAGGGACCAAAACAACTCATTGTAATTCTCTACATCCTGGCATTTATTTTCAGTGCATTATCACATTAAGCATCATTGATTTCATCTTAGAATTAGCAAAATCACTTTCATGTTTGGGAGTGTTCCTCCCTCTGCAATTTTTTGGAAGAGTTTGAGAAGGATGGGTGTTACCTCTTCTCTAAATGTTTGATAGAATTCACCTGTGAAGCCATCTGGTCCTGGACTTTTGTTTATTGGAAGATTTTTAATCACAGTTCAATTTTATTACTTGTGATTGGTCTGTTCATACTTTCTATTTCTTCCTGGTTCAGTCTTGGATGGTTATACCTTTCTAAGAATTTGTCTATTTCTTCCAGGTTGTCCAGTTTATTGGCATGGAGTTTTTTGTAGTAGTCTCTTATGATGCTTTGTATTTCTGTGGTGTCTGTTGTAACTTCTGCTTTTTCTTTTCTAATTTTATTGATTTGAGTCCTCTCGCTCTTTTTCCTGATGAGTCTGGCTAATGGTTTATCAATTTTGTTTATATTCTCAAAGAACCAGCTTTTAGTTTTACTGATCTTTGCTATTGTTTTCTTTCTATTTCATTTATTTCTGCTCTGATCTTTATGATTTCTTTCCTTCTGCTAACTTTGGATTTTGTTTGTTCTTCTTTCTCTAGTTCCAACAGTTGTAAGGTTAGATTGTTTATTTGAAATTTTTCTTGTTTCTTGAGGTAGGCTTGTATAGCTATAAACTTCCCTCTTAGAACTGCTTTTGCTGCATCTCATTAGGTTTTGGAATGTCGTGTTTTCATTTTCATTTGTCTCTAGGTATTTTTTGATTTCCTCCTTGATTTCTTCAGTGATCTCTTGATTATTTAGTAACATATTATTTAGCCTCCATGTGTTTGTCTTTTTTACGTATTTTTCCCAGTAATTCATTTCTAATCTCATAGCATTGTGGCCAGAAAAGATGCTTGATATGATTTCAATTTTCTTTTTTTTCTTTTTTTTTTTTTTCAATTTTCTTATATTTACTGAGGCTTGATTTGTGACCTAAGATGTGATCTATCCTGGAGAATGTTCCATGCACACTTGAGAAGAAAGTGTAATCTGCTGTTTTTGGATGAAATGTCCTATAAATATCAATCAAATCTATCTGGTCTATTGTGTCATTTAAAGCTTGTGTTTCCTTAATAATTTTCTGTTTTCATGATCTGTCAATTGGTGTGAGGTGTTAAAGTCCCCCACAATTATTATTAATAATAAGTTTATTTTATCTGATATGAGTATTGTTACTCCAGCTTTCTTTTGATTTCCATTTGCATGGAATATCTTTTTCCATCCCCTCACTTTCAGTCTGTATGTGTCCCTAGGTCTGAAGTGGGTCTCTTGTAGACAGCATATATATAGGTGTTGTTTTTGTATCCATTCAGCCAGCCTTTGTCTTTTGGTTGGAGCATTTAATCCATTCACGTTTAAGGTAATTACCGATATGTATGTCCCTATAACCATTTTCTTAATTGTTTTGGGTTTGTTTTGTAGGTCCTTTTCTTCTCTTGTGTTTCCCACTTAGAGAATTTCCTTTAGCATTTGTTGTAGAGCTGGTTTGGTGGTGCTGAATTCTCTTAGCTTTTGCTTGTCTGTAAAGTTTTTGATTTCTCCATTGAATCTGAATCAGATCCTTGTTGGGTAGAGTAACCTTGGTTGTAGATTCTTCCCTTTCATCACTGTAAGTATATCATGCCACTCCCTTCTGGCTTGTAGAGTTTCTGCTGAGAAATCAGCTGTTAACCTTATGGGAGTTCCCTTGTATGCTATTTGTCATTTTTCCCTTGTTGCTTTCAGTAATTTTTTTTTTGTCTTTAATTTTTGCCAATTTGATTGTTATGTGTCTCGGTCTGTTTTTCTTTGGGTTTATCCTGTATGGGACTCTCTGAGCTTCCTGGACTTGGGTGGCTATTTCCTTTCCCATGTTAGGGAAGTTTTTGACTGTCGTCTCTTCAAATATTTTCTTGGGTCCTTTCTCTCTCTCTTCTCCTTCTGGGACCCCTATAATGTGAATGTTGTTGCATTTAATGTTGTCCCAGAGGCCTCTTAGGCTTGTTTTCATTTCTTTTCATTCTTTTTTCTTTATTCTGTTCTGCAGCAGTGAATTCCACTGTTCTGTCTTCCAGGTCACTTATCCATTCTTCTGCCTCAGTTATTCTGCTATTGATTCCTTCTAGTGTATTTTTCACTTCAGTTATTATATTTTTCATTTCTGTTTGTTTTTTCTTTGTTAAACATTTCTTCTTCAAGCATCTTCTTGATCTCTGCCTCCATTCTTTTTCCGAGGTCCTGGATCATCTTTACTATCATTCTGAATCCTTTTTCTGGAAGGTTGCCTATCTCCACTTCATTTAGTTGTTTTTCTTAGGTTTTATCTTGTTCCTTCATCTGGTACATAGCCCTCTGCCTTTTCCTCTTGTCTGTCTTTCTGTGAATGTGGTTTTTGTTCCAGAGGCTGCAGGATTGTAGTTCTTTGTGCTTCTGCTCTCTGCCCTCTGTTGGATGAGGCTATTTATGAGGCTTGTGCAAGTTTCCTGATGGGAGGGACAGGTGGTGGGTAGAGCTGGCTGTTGCTCTGGTAGGCAGAGGTCAGTATAGTTGACTTTCAATATTATATTAGTTTCAGTTATAGAACACAGTGATTTGATATTTTTATAGATTATACTCCCTATAAAGTTATTATAAAATATTGGCTATATTCCTTGTGCTACACATTACATCATTGTAACTTATTTTATACCAGTAGTTTGAACCTCTTAATTCCCATTACCTATCCTGCCCCTCCTGTGACCCCTCTCCCCTATAGTAACCACTAATTTGTTCTCTGAATCTGTCAGCCTGTTTCCATTTTGTTACATTTGTTCGGTTTTTATTTTTAGATATCACATATAAGTAAAAACATACATTATTTGTCTTTCTCTGACATTTCACTGAGAATAATACCTTAAGCACTATACTAGAGATTCCTTGAAACTACAGAATATAAAAATGCAAGACAAGCAATTCTATTAATGCCCACAGATATATGAAGGTAGTAGAGGGTGGTTTTTGAAATGTTCTGGTGGTACAGAAGAGGCATGATGGACACTGGGTATGGAGGGAATAAGTTCTTGTTGGAAGTCAATTTTCCAGCACAGCTGATCAATAAATGTGGCTTTTCCTACATATTGTGGCTCTGAAACATTTGCTCTTCACTTTTAAGAGTTTCAATACCTCATGTGAGGCTGAAGAAACAAAATAAAGCAAGAAAAGCAAAACCAACTCTTACTAGTGTGTTGTTTAGGAGGTGGTCACTCATCTATGGAAAAGCCTCTGGCAGAAACTGCTCATGTGTAAATAAAAACCAGTCACACATAAGATTAGTGGCTGCATCCAGAAAAGAAAATCATAAACCAAGGTAGATAATACATAAGTACTAACAAAAAAAAATTTTTTTTTAAACAGATAAATAAAATTATCCAAGACAAAACTGCATTTGAAGAATGGTGTTTTTATTTAAGAGAAAGAAAAACCAAAACAATAAAAATTTTAAAAGAGGAAATAAAAAAGAAAACAAGGATTTCAACTTTAATGGTATACAGTGATGTGTCCTGAGTTGCTCTCCATAGAAGGAGAAGAATTTAGACTTTTCCAGTAGTGATGTTTCTTCATTCATTGAGCAAACCTTTATTGAGTAACCACAGTGAGCAAAGAACTGTCATAGGTGCTTGGATCCATCAGTGAAAAATAAAGACAGAAATTATTGTCCTCTTTTGGCTTAAATTCTACTAGGAATGTGGGTGAAGACAGAAAAACAATACACATAATAAAAAAAAATGAATAAATTGCGTGTTCCTTAGACATAAGTCATGCTATGGAGGAAAAAAAGGAAAGAGGAACAGAGCAACAAGAGGTGTGCACGTGAGGGATGGGGCAAGGAAAGGCAGGGAAAGTAATTGAGGTGGGTGGGCAAAGTAGAGGAGAAAAGACAGGTAGACAGATTACGTGATGATTGGTGCCATGTGTTTCCTACAGATTTCTAAAATCACAAATACGATTTAGTATGCTAATACTAACATATTATTAGGATAATATTTTACCTTAATTTATTTTGTTTTTGGGTTTTGAGGATGTGATTTTGCTGTCTTCTCCAGAAAAATCTTTATAATATAATCCATACTTGAGCACTGCAAAAGTATTTGCTTTGTTGCTGACGATTTCTTTGTTGTTACTGCTTCTTTTGTTCTTTTACCGTGAAAATCATGGAAGGGGCATGAGTTCTACCTTTGGATCAATACCAAGATGGCAATAAAGGAGAGCCTCAAGACACAAAGCCAACCCTAAGAATTCAGTCAAGTTAGGAAATAAGAGACCCTCTTAACCAGGAGAACATAAGATTGCCAGGGACACACAGACATCTTGGGGAGGGTATCAGAGGTACAGGATCTAGAAGCACTTTTTGTCAATATTTTTTAGGGAAGTCTGACCTCCATTAGTGTCTCTATTGACTAAGGTACAAAGAGAAAGTGACTTCCATAGCATAACCCATCTACTTACTGGCTGAGCTAAAACGAAAACTTATGTCACCTGGACCCAAGACTGATTTGCTTTCCATTGAGCTTTTATTGAACTCTCCCTGGTCATTGTGCATACAAGATCCCAACCTGGTCTCTGTCTTCCAAGTATATGTAGTCATGTGGCATAACATAAAATTCCTTAGCAAAATTATTCTGAGCAGGCAGGAGAAAATAATATACTAAACACAGGCACTGAAAGCAAAAAGGATAAATGGGCATCTTGATCAAAATATGCTTACATAAATCACAGCAAGATCCTTTTTGACCCACCTCCTAGAGTAATGGAAATAAAAACAAAAATAAACAAATGGGACCTAATGAAACTTCAAAGCTTTTGCACAGCAAAGGAAACCATAAACAAGACAAAAAGACAACCCTCAGAATGGGAGAAAATATTTGCAAATGAAGCAACCGACAAAGGATTAATCTCCAAAATTTACAAGCAGCTCATGCAGCTCAATAACAAAAAAACAAACAACCCAATCCAAAAATGGGCAGAAGACCTAAATAGACATTTCTCCAAAGAAGATATACAGACTGCCAACAAACACATGAAAGAATGCTCAACATCACTAATCATTAGAGAAATGCAAATCAAAACTACGAGATATCATCTCACACCAGTCAGAATGGCCATCATCAAAAGATCTAGAAACAATAAATGCTGGAGAGGGTGTGGAGAAAAGGGAACACTCTTGCACTGCTGGTGGGAATGTGAATTGGTTCAGCCACTATGGAGAACAGTATGGAGGTTCCTTAAAAAACTACAAATAGAACTACCATATGACCCAGCAATCCCACTACTGGGCATATACCCTGAGAAAACCAAAATTCAAAAAGAGTCATGTACCAAAATGTTCATTGCAGCTCTATTTACAATAGCCCGGAGATGGAAACAACCTAAGTGCCCATCATCGGATGAATGGATAAAGAAGATGTGGCACATATATACAATGGAATATTACTCAGCCATAAAAAGAAACGAAATTGAGCTATTTGTAATGAGGTGGATAGACCTGGAGTCTGTCATACAGAGTGAAGTAAGTCAGAAAGAAAAAGACAAATACCGTATGCTAACACATATATATGGAATTTAAGAAAAAAAAATGTCATGAAGAACCTAGGGGTAAGGCAGGAATAAAGACGCAGACCTCCTAAAGAACGGACTTGAGGTTATGGGGAGGGGGAACGGTGAGCTGTGACAGGGCGAGAGAGAGTCATGGACATATACACACTAACAAACGTAGTAAGGTAGATAGCTAGTGGGAAGCAGCCGCATGGCATAGGGATATTGGCTTGGTGCTTTGTGACAGCCTGGAGGGGTGGGATAGGGAGGGTGGGAGGGAGGGAGACGCAAGAGGGAAGACATATGGGAACATATGTTTATGTATGACTGATTCACTTTGTTATAAAGCAGAAACTAACACACCATTGTAAAGCAATTATACCCCAATAAAGATGCTAAAAAAAAATATGCTTACCATTTTGCAATCTGAGTGTAATCTTTAGTGAGTAATTTATATTAAATCTAATAAAAGTATGTCAGAAAGTTTATGACCAAATGTAACACAAATCATGAATGAGGGCCACAGTGAATAAGGACGGATTATGTCTGCTATCCACATAACACAGGAGAAGGCAATACAATACGTTCAGACCTGTGAAAGTTTCAAACTATGACTAAAAAGTTCTTGCTGAAGTACATGCATTTTCCCAGTGGCTGCATATGTTGGCCTGACAAAACCGATGGTTGGGCAATGGGTCCCAAGGTGTTAACGTTAAATTCCCACTCACATAGTAAGTTCTTCAATTCATGCGGCTGAGCTGACAGCACTATCGAATGCTTTTCCATAAACAAATTCCATTCAATAACCTGTTTTCCCCTTTAGTTTCTGAAGAGAATTGTAATGGCAAGCTAAGACTCTTACACAGAACAAAGGAGAGAAAAATCTTCATTTAAATAGAACCTTCAGACAACATTGTTCTTTATAATGTTCTGCTCCCTGAGAGTAAACTACAAATGTCCCTTTCATCTCTACTAATTGTTGAAAAGTTTGTGTAAATGTCCTTTCATTCTACAATAATGACAGCAAAAGGGAAATGCTCTTGTCTAATCTTGTGTAATAGGTCTGCCTAGTATTTAAGCACAGAAGTTCTGGATTTAGGCAGACCTGAGTTTACATCTCAGATCAAGCTATGTAAAATTGAGCACTTTCAGAAAAATTACTGGAGCAAGGTTTAATCATCTATAAAACAGGGGCAATATTTACATCTAACACATAGGGTATTTGTTCACTTTGATCAAAATTTTTTGTGTAATACATTTACCAAAGATCTGGCCTATAAAAACTCTTTAAAAACAATATTATAAATATATCATCCTCTAAAAGTAGTGGATACTCATTTCAAACAGTCAGAGGTAACAATGGCATCACAGTAAACATAAAAATTGATATGTATGGTAACATCCATGTCAGTGTTCATGCACATGAAGAATTTAGTTTGTTTACTAAATAGTAACTAAGTAAGAATACTGAGAATACTAAGAATAATACGTATTATTAATATGATTATTTATTACTAGGCATTGATGAGTCTACTACATTCTAGACATTTTAAATCAGATATTTAATCTATTAATTTATTATACAAAGAAGAAAATGGAGATATAGATGTACAATGACTTTAGCTCTAAAGTCACAATTAGTTGATGAAAAAGGTATAACTTAAACTCTAGTCTTAATGAACATAATGAAATTAATGAATGAACATAACATTATTCTTTAAACTGAATATGATTATGTTACATCATTCATGAATTTAGGAGAGGGATCTGTACTATCTAGGGAATACAATTAGGAGAGGTTATGATAAGTATTGTTGAGAAGCTTTTAAGATTGAGATAATGGGAAGGATTGAATAACAAGTGAAAAAGTATCTTAATGAAAAAAGAGATAACATGTTGATGAACAGGATTACTTAATATATTATAAATGTGCCAATTCACCCTCAAATGAATTTAAACATATTTGGAAGTCTAATGAAATTTCAGCTGCACTTTTTGGAAAATTTATGTAGGAAAAAATCATGGAAGCTCAAGAAAATCATGAAAATTTTGAGCAAATAGAAAATTTGCAGTAGCAGATTTAAAATATTCTCCAAAATATTATTAAAGATAGTTACTTGGGCTGAAATAGACAAAAAATGAAATGGAACACAGAAACCGGAAACAGAACATTCTATGTATGAGAACTCAGTTTATGACAGATACAGGAGATCAAAACTTACTTAGGAAACAACTGATTAGTTTATGGATACACTGTGCAAGTTCTCATTACATGAAAATAATAATGTAAATACTTCACAACATACAAAGATAAACCTTTAAGGGTTTATGTATTTAAATATGAAATTTAGAATTATACAGGGAAAAGAGGAAATGATAGACTACCATTGCTCAATGGGAGAGAGAGGATTTATGCCTGTCATGGAAAAAATAAACTATATAAGAAAAATTTGCTGGGTTAAAATCCATCAAATTTAAGTACTTCCATTCAAGAAATGAAAACATAGACAAATACAACAGACATAAGTCAAGTTGAGGCAAGTTATTTGCAAAATTTAAAACTGAGGATAAATAATAATTTGAATTGACAAGGTTTGGCTGCAAAACAAGAAAATGAGAGGAAATCAAGAACAATAGGTACATTAAATGAATAGGAAAGTCACATAGGGGATGCAAATGTATGACAAGTATATGACCAAAAAGTACAATCAACAAAATAAAAATTTACAGAACAAAAGGAGATCACTTTGCATTGTCATTTCCCATAGACTAGAAAGCTGGATAATGCTTGAGAAAGTGAGGGAACAGAAAGCACCTCTGGGTGCTGCCTGGATTGTAAACCAACCTAGCCGTTTCAAAGAGCAATGGTCATTAGTATGTATATTCCCTAGACTAAAAATCACAACCCTAGATGTGTCATCCCTGCAAGATATTGTCAGAAATGATCCTAAGGATTGCTCTGGGAGGATATTCCAAGGGAGCTGTTTCTACAAATGACACAAGGTAGGATTCCAACCTAGATATTTCTCAGTACCAGGAGACAGTTCTCTCATACTATCTATAAACAACTGAAGATAGCTGTGATGCCTTCTCTTTCATCACCCACATTCTCATCTTAGGCATGTGTGTGATGCCTTCTCTTTCATCACCCACATTCTCGTCTTAGGCATGTGTGTGATAGGAGTTGATTTCTATCACTAGCAGAATTCATATATAACTGTGGCTTGTGCATTTGACTAAATAGTGAACAGTAATATTTTGAAGCTTTATGTTGTATTTACATATATTGGATTTGAATACAGAATTGATCCATTTTATTTGCATAGAGCCACATGTATAGGTTGAAAATCCAATTTTAAATGGAAAAAATCCTGTAAGAAATAATGATTTATAGAATAAATGCAACATATGAATGTATATATTTATATGTATGTGTATATATACATATAGGCACACACATACACACATATATATCATGAATATACAAAGCCTCCACTATTTTACTAGTTTCCAACATATCTAAATAGAGTACACAGAATGTAAATATATGTGTCTTTATACATGCATATATATGATCCATCTCAGTTGGCTGAGAAGGTCTAGGATCAATGATACGCCAGGAGCAGTAAGCACACCTTGTGCTTAGGGAAAAAAAACAAGAAAAATTATCCATGACATTTGTTAAAGACAATATCAAAGAATATATTCAAGGGAGGGAGTACTATAATGAAGTAGTACTCCCTCCCTTTTTAGTAGGCAAGAGAGATGAGTGCAATTCTGGACACAATAAGGAAAACTGGGGATTTATAGTCAAGGGCAGGGGTTGCAGGGTCCAGGTAAGGAGGGGGGTGGCAGATGGAAAACTACTAAGAGGTAGGGTGATTCTTTGCTCCAAAAGGGTTTTTCCTGAGAGCAGGCCAGGGTGATCAGGTGGTCAGACAAAGAGTAGGGGATTTCTGATAAACTGACTCTGCAGGATCCTTGCTAAACTGTAATAATTGAGTCACAGACAGAGCCCCAAGTTTAGGGTCTGGTCAGAAAGAGGACTCAGTTTCATCATCTGAATAATGAAGAAGTTGGTCTAGCTAATTGCTAAGCTTTTCTAGATGATATTCTTTTTTTTTTTTTTGGTATTGGGTATCTACTCAATCAAGATGTAGTTAATATTCAATAAATCCCCTTAGAGAAACAAGATGTTGGAGATGGATTCAACATGACATTTATTTTTCAGTGAGAGACACATTGGTGGAGTTGAGGAATCTGGCGGGGATTCAGAATTGGAAAAGGATTGTGGTACCAAGGGTAAAACAGGAGCTGCTTAAAAATATACATACATACATACATATATATGTGTGTGTATACATATATAATGCATACATACACACTTCTTATTGCTACCACCCAAGTTCCTAGCATACCACATGCCTTATTCATTTCAGAGGTCAACTTCTTTGTCTCTGTCCTATTTACACATAAAATCCACATGGTGTTGACTAAGAATCTCACAAAACATTGGAAAGAATTGGTAAAAGAATGTCTGTTTCTCTTCACAGATTCCCTTTTCCCAGTCACACAATTTATCACCTTGTTTTCCCAGTATGCCTGAGAGCCAAGAGAAGGTGAAAACACAAGAAAACTTAAATATGCCCACAGAAGGGAGAAAGAATGTACAATGCATAACCACAGGAGAAGTTAGACACTGAAAATATAAAGAATTGAAAGCAGTTTGGATTTAAGGTATGACATTATTAAGTGTGACTTTTTTTTCCTTCTAAAAAACAAATATGTCATTTGCTATACCAGAAATATATATTGTTTTCCATAATTTCAGTATGCAAACTTAATTCCTTAGCACTGCAGGTCTATATAATCAGACCCTATCTTTTGAAACTGAAGTCTCCAGATAAAATACAGTGAGAAGAAAAAAACAGTATAACTGTTATGTGTATAATCCTTATGCAAATCGGCTGGTATTCAAATATACCCCTCAAAACTGTATGACTTTGGATATGTTGTGTAACTCTCTGTATCTTACCTATATTGATGCAGATTCCCCATCTGTAAAATGGGAAAATTAAGTCTTTAATTGTGTAGAAGGAGAGAAAAGAGGCAGATTGAATCTCAGTGTGGGTGACTTCCTTTACTTAGTTCATGTACCTTGGTTTTGTTGTGCTAACCTAAAGACTGTTGGGATTAAGAACACTTTCTTTCTCTTGTTTTCTGCAGTGCAAGACAGATGTCTTGGGACACTGATTTGCTTGAGATCCCAAATTTCTCTCCAGTGAGCTGTTTCAAAGTACATACTTGAGACGGTGACATGTTTTATAAAGGATTAGTAAAAATCTTTTGCACATTCTTCAATTAACTTGTTTGCTAAGCTGACATTTTTATGTCCATCTCCAGCTCTCCTGTGTCTTATTCCAATACTGGTTCTAAGTATAAGATAGAGGAGAGTTTCACACAACCCGCTGTAAACACCACATTCTCACGTAAGAATTATGAGAATTAATTGTAGGAGAATATAAAAATGCTCTCAGAACAGCCCTGATTCACACTAGGACCACAAAAATTATGGCTTAATGAACACTTAAGCTTCACCACATTATATCCAGATCCTAAAACATCACACTCTCATACACATATACATATTCATACATACGATTTTTGTCACAATTTAAAATTCAGTATTAAAAATCTCCTTCTCTATTCCATTCCATTTTAATCAAGTCTATTTATTTGTAAGGAAAAAATCCATACAAATTCGTTCAAATAGTAAATGTCTGACTGAAGGGTCGAAAAGTATAAAATCATACACGGTTGCATCCTTCTTTCTCTCTCACACACAAACATGTGTACACGCACACATGCATGCACGCACGCACGCACGCACGCACACACACACACACACACACACACACATGCAGAGTTCTCTTCTTACTGGCCAGGTGTCTCCTCAATTCTCCTCTCTATAGATAACTTTTTTTGCTTATTTTAGTTTGTTTACCCTCATACTTTACCTTGCATGTAGATTCTACCAGCCTCGTCAGCCTACGTTTTCACAACTACCTGTGGAGGGGGATGCGTGTGTGTATATATGTGTGAGTGTGTATACGTGTGTGCATGTAGTATGCATTTAAAGGATTCTCTGGAAACTAAAATATATATATATATATATATTTTTTTTTTTTTTTTTTTTTTTTTTTGCGGTACGCGGGCCTCTCACTATTGTGGCCTCTCCCGTTGCGGAGCACAGGCTCTGGACGCGCAGGCTCAGCGGCCATGGCTCACGGGCTCAGCCGCTCCACGGCATGTGGGGTCTTCCCGGACCAGGGCACGAACCCGTGTCCCCTGCATCGGCAGGCGGACTCTCAACCACTGCGCCACCAAGGAAGCCCTAAAATATATTTTTCAAATAAAAATTCTATAGGAAAATTTGGGAGATTATGAGCCATAAACATTTTAAACATCTTTCTTTAATTATAATTTCCATGCAAATTCTATAATTAAAGTGTACAACATAAATGTATAGTTGGATGGATTTTGACAAATGTGTGTAATCGTGAAATAAGCACCACAATCTAGACTTAGAACACTTTCATTATTCCAAAATGTTCCTTATTATCCCTTTGCACTCAGTCCTCACAAGCACTCCTCACTCCAGGCAAACCCTGCTCTGTAATACTTGAAAATTCTGGTCTTTAGGTCTAGTAATACTACTAGGTAGACACTCGTAGCTCACTGTGGTTTTAATTTGCCATTCCCTTATTACTATTGATTTTGAGCATCTTTTTATGTGCTTATTTGCTTTTGTAATACGTTCTTTGGCTAGATATGCATTCAAGTCTTCTACCCATTATTAACAGGTTGTTTTCCTTCTAGGAATCAGCATTTTAAATCGTACCTATTTGACTGCAGTAATGGAACAAACTACTTGAATAAAATCAAAAAAGACACATTGGCAATATTGCCTTCATTGACTGTCAAACGCTTCACTTCAAATATTTAAGTAGACTTTCTTTTAGAGTTTAAATTTCATGTTTCATTGAACACTGTTCCAGATGTTCATGGGGTACCTTGGTGTGGGGTTTGGAAGTGGCAGGTAATACATTTTTGCTGTTTTAAACTGATAATTTTGTTGTAGTTAGTTATGCAGCAATAAAACACAAACTTGGTAGAAATAAAAGCAAAAATAAACAAATGGCACCTAGTCAAACTGACAAGCTTTTGCACAGCAAAACCATGAACAAAGTGAAAAGACAACCTATAGACTGGGAGAAAGTATTTCCAAATGACGCAACCAAGAAGTGCTTAATTTTCAAAATACACAAACAGCTTATATAACTCAATAAAAAGAAACAAACAACCCAATCAAAAAATGGGCAGAAGATCTAAATAGACATTTTTCCAAAGAAGACAGAGATGGCCAGCAAGCACAAGAAAAGGTGCTCAAAATCGTTAATTATTAGAGAAATGCAAATCAAAACTATAATGAGATATCACCTCACACCAGTTAGAATGGCCACCATCAAAAAGTCTACAAATAATAAATGCTAGAGAGGGTGTGGAGAAAAGGGAACTCTCCTACACTGTTAGTGGGAATGTAAATTGGTGCAGCCACTGTGGAGAACAGTATGAAGGTTCCCTAAAAAACTAAAAACAGAGTTACCATATGATCCGGTAATTCCATTCCTGCGCATATATCCAGAAATTACAAGAGCTCTAATTCGAAAAGATACACACACCCCAATGTTCACAGTGGCACTATTAACAATAGCCAAGATATGTAAGCAACCTAAGTGTCCATCAACAGATGAACGGATATGGGACCTCCCCAGTGGTGTGGTGGTTAAGAATTCGCTTGCCAATGCAGGGGACACAGGTTCGAGTCCTGGTCCAGGAAGATCCCACACGCTGAGGAACAACTAAACCTGTGAGCCACAACTACTGAGCCTGTGTGCCACAACTACTGAAGTTCGCACACCTAGAGCCCATGCTCCACAACAAGAGAAGCCACTGCAATGAGAAGCCCACGCACCACAACGAAGAGTAGCGCCCGCTCGCTGCAAACAGAGAAAGCCTGCATACAGCAATGTAGACCCAACACAGCCAAAAATTAATTAATTAATTAATTTTAAAAAAGATGAATGGATAAAGAAGAGGTAGTATATACATACAATGGAATATTACACAGCCACAAAAAAGAATGAAATAATGCCATTTGCAGCAATCTGGATGGACCTAGAGATTATCATACTAAGTGAAGTCAGTCAGACAGAAAAAGATGAATATATGATATCACTTATATGTAAAATCTAAGAACTAGTACAAATGAACTTATTTACAAAACAGAAACAGACTCACAGACATAGAAAACAAACTTATGGTTACCAAGGGGAAGGGGAGGAGGGCTAAACTGGGAGTATGAGATTAACACATGCACACAAACACATAGAAAATAACAGAGATTTACTGCATAGCACAGGGAACTATATTCAATATCTTGTAATAAAATATAATAGAGAAGAATATAAAAAAGAATATAAATATATACATATATATGTATAACCGAATCTTGTAACTTTGCTGTACTCCTGAAACTAACACAATATTGCAAATCAACTATACTTCCATTAAGAAAAAATACAAATTCAAGCAAGATAGCTATTGTTTAATTTTTCAAGCCTTACAGTCCTACTGCAACTATTCAGCTCTTTGGTAGTAGTGCAAAATCAGCCACAGACAATACATAAGTAAGTATGTATGGCTATATACCAATAAATTTTTATTTACAAATAATGTTGAAAGTTTATTTAGCTCATGGGCCACTGTTTTCAGACTCCTAATGTAGAAAATCTAGGGGGTTGTAGATACTAAGCAGTTTTTGCTTTAACCCAACAAAAATAGGATACCATTGGATGGCTTTAGCATGGAGATAAATTGTTAGGTTTACATTTTGAAGATCACTCTACCTAAGATCGTAGTAATGTATAAGAAAATGGAGTAAATCAGAGTGCAAACTATAGAATAATTTGTTGGTTATTGCAGTTGAGAGATTTTGCTAGAAGGATGATGGTTAGAAGGGTGACAGAGACGGAAAGAGGTCAGTCTGTGTGTGTTTGTGTGTGTGCACACCAATGCATTAAACCCTCCATCAGGACAGAAACTGTACACTTTTTGACATTTTCCTTTCTATGAATAAACAGATTCTGCAACATCTGTAACATAATTCAAAAGAAAGAGGAAGAGCTTTATCTATGAGAATGGCATTGGAGTGATTAAATGATTTCCTGTACACAGTGGATTTATATGAGTTATAGGGAACAGAACAGCTCTACTGACCGGGTGATTTAATGTTTTCTTCCGAACAACTTGCAAAACATTATGAGATGGTGAGAATGATATCACCAGAGGCATTTTGAAACTGTCTGAAATTGATTACTGCTAGACAATAGCTTCCTTTTTGCCTTGCTTCTTCTCAGAGGGTCTGCTGTTTGAAATACTATTTTTGAAAGCCTTTTTTACTGGAATGCTTTCTTATGCACTAAATGGTCTCTTCTGTAACAAAGCACCCAGCTCAGTGACATACACACAGTAGGCCTTAAGAAAACGTTAGCGGACTCAATCTCACTTGGTTGAAACAAAGTCATTTTTATATTAAGTCTGGGTTTAAAATACTAGAGCAAAGTCCAGAATTACAGTAAATACCAAGTTATATAGATTCAACATTATTTTTCTTCACAGGGAAATTCAAAACTATATGAGACATTTCTCCCTGCATCTCTCATGTTTCCACATGTGATGCTGGTGCCACAGTTCATGCTTGAACACATTACCTGGGTCATTACTCAGAGTTGTGTTTGCAGCAAGGGGTGAGGCAACATCTCCCCTGGGGACAAAGGTTTACTTGTCTCCTGCTTGCTGTAAAATGGTAGGCTTTGTAAGCCCAGTGTTTCCCTTTTGCATTTAGAACCCTCTGTGTAGCAGGCATCTGTCTAGACCGTCTGCGTGGCATTTGTGGGGCAAGCAGAACTGATACAAACATGTAGATATTCATGCGACTTACCGTGCCATGAGTGATGAAGTCCTTTGTCTCTGACCAAGCAGTTTCATGTCTTCTGCCAGCATCTACTAAAAAAAAGTATCAGGCTCAACTTACTAGATTTTAAATAGGGTATAATCAAATCCCAGTCCTCGGAAAAATGCTTTAAGTTTTATATTGTGCATAGATATTCCATATTGAATACTTCTAATTATATACACAAAAAGAGGGAAACTATTTATAATTTTATATATATATATATATATATACACACACGCACACACAAATACATATGTCTGTTTAGCTTTATTCCCTTATTAAAATTCATCATCGTGAAAATATACTATTTTATGCTAATGACATTTCCCTAAATATTTATGAAATAACATCATTGTTAATGACATAAATGATAATAGCTTTATAGTTTACACAACACTTTTTTAAAGCTTGCTTTTGATTTTCAAACTTTGAGGCCCGTATAGAGTATATTATTACTCCAAATATAAATGAAAAGGTTTGTGTAATTTTTTCAAATAACTGTAATGTTTAAAACCTATACTTATAATTTGAAATTGTCCGTTCTATATTGTTCAAAATATCATTCAAAATATAGTACACTGAAAAAAAATTATTTCAAGATGATTTATTTAGTCATT
This sequence comes from Tursiops truncatus, assembly GCF_011762595.2. Classification (NCBI taxonomy): domain Eukaryota; kingdom Metazoa; phylum Chordata; class Mammalia; order Artiodactyla; family Delphinidae; genus Tursiops; species Tursiops truncatus. The sequence continues at coordinate 22,521,138 of NC_047052.1, forward strand.
CATTCAAAATATTTCTTCAAACACTGCATGACTTACACAGTATATATTGTGTGTATGCATGTCTATAAGAGAGAGAGAGAATAAGCAATTGCACACAGTACAATACACAGGTAGGATGAGGACAATTGGTTAAAATGTCTGGTTCCCTTTTATAGTATTACCATATTAATTTTTGGTTATTAGACTCAAACATATTTATTGAAATAATTTTGGGAACTTTAACTACATTGTCAGTGTCTTAGTTGGGGATAGAAAAGAGAACAAGGTAGGGTCAGGAATGGAGTTAGCTGAGAATCATGAATTCTTATAGAGACCCCGGTATCAGAATCTCAGTCTGAATCAAACCTCAGATTCCTCTGCTACCTTGTGAGAGAAAATCACAACATTTATTTAAAGTGCATATATAAATAATATCCCTACATAAATCGTAAAGCTCTGAATACCATGTTTCAAGTTTATGTGTAAATTCTGTATGATCTTTATTGTGAAGGCCCTGACTTCCTTCTTGATACACAGATTGGAATCCTCAATTGTCAAACTAAGAGACAATTGAAGGAATAAGTTGGTGTCTCGGTCAGAGGTGAACATTTGCTAATCTTTCAGGTCTTGGTGCCTAGCACAGTGCCTTGACAAAGAGAAGGTACACGTACACACACACACACACACAGACACACACACACACACACACACGATATAAAAAGAGAAAGGAAAGAGTGAGAGTAGTAAAATTGAATGAAGAGGTCAAGAAGACTCTTCTTTAAGATAACCGATGAAGCAAGCATGAGCCTTAGACAACCCTTGGATGGATTACTCTCAGACTATCAAAAGACAACACAGTCAGAAAATAATCATAAAAGAATTATTATAAAACTCTGTAATCACAAGGTACAAGGGAGAAGTAGAAATCAGGTAAGTTGGCTGGGGTAGGGAAGGCAAATTACATTGAAAATTTAAAAAGGGACTAAAGAAGAATTAAGAGAAAGAAAATAGGAAAAAGAATAATGAAGAAAGGCAGAGAGGGAGGCTGGGAAGGGGAGGGGAAGAAAGAGAAAGGAAGGAAGAGAAAAAGAAAAAGAGAGAGAGAAAAGAAGGAAGGAAGGAAGGAAAGGAGGTGGGAGAGGAAGGAAGGAAGGAAGGGAGAGAGGGAGGGAGGGAGAAAGAGAAGGAAAGAAGGGGGGGAGTCAAACTTATTTAGTCTAGCTTCACTTTCTTCCTATATGATTAGTAAATCAACTAGAGATTCTGTTTGAACCTTTCAGCAGGAGAGGAGGGGAGAAAATGGCTGTTTTTTATACACTTGACTTAACCACGCCTGCCATTTCACTAGCAGTCTCTGCATATTCCCCTGACAGCACCTGGAGAGGGTGCCTGTAGAACACCAAAAGGGTGGTGGGAAAATATGACATGCGACACCAGGGCAAGATCTGATCCTCAACAAATGAAATCTGTCAGCCATCTCCTCAAAGGCTGCCACCTTTCATATCCCTGCTTGGCTGAGCTAGCTTTTTACAGGGACTTATTGTATTATTCAGCTGGTTTGATTTTCCTTTTTATGACAACCCTCCCCTGGAGACCATCCATCTCTTTACAATCTTGGAGAACGACTCTAACTGAATGGCATTTCAATGTAATTTATAACTCTCTACTGTAAACACATATATGGGTTGTATCTTAGAACTGGAAAGAATGCGAATGGCTAGCCTTGGGTCACTATTACTTGGGATGAAATTAGTACCAAAACACTTAAGGAATTTAGATGGGCAAAATGAATGCAGCTGAAAGAAAAACAAAAAACAAGCAAACATAAACACCCGGAATGAAAAATGGAAAGATTAAGTTCCAGTTCTCTATGGTCATTAGTTAGTTTTGTATTCATAGGCTTCACAGGGAGCTAGGAGGAGGGTGTAAAATAATCTATAATTCAGAGTTATTAACAAAGTTGTAGAAAACAGCATCCAGAACTGTAACATTTTAAAGATACAAGAAACCTTAAAACGTACCTAATTCTTTTGGAAGACTCAAATTGTTAATATCTCAATTCTCCCACAGATTCACGACTGCTCCAATCAAAAAAAAAGAAAAAAAACATGCAGGCTTTTTATTTGTAGATGCTGACAAGATGATTCTCAACTCATCTGGGAATGCAAACACTCTAAGAACAGCCAAGACAATCTTGAAGAACAAATTCAAGAGCCCAGTACCTGATTTTAAGACCTTCCCTAACCGCACGGTAATTCAGAGAGCATGGGCGGTGGCGGCAGAGGCGCTGCGCGCCAGCCAGCTCTTCCCTCCGTGGTTTCTCTCCGCTCCCGCCGGGAGCACCGCCTGCCCCGGTCCGGGTCCTCTGAGCCTGACCCCTCTCCACAGCGCTCAGTGAGCACGCTGGGCGCCCCGCCCAACTGCAAAAAAGTACGGTACTCGCTTAGGAATATACAACAAGGGTCACCTGATTTGTAGCAAAGTTTCCAAGTGGAAAGCAAAGTCTTTTCAATAAATGATACTAAACTGCTGTTGAGTAGATAACTAAGCGCGAAACTTCTGGGTCATAAAATATGCTTAACTTTATAAGAAACTGCCGAAGAGTCTGACCAGCTGATAATATCAGGAGAATTCCTAATGTCTCCCTCATTATTGCCAACATTTGGTATTGTCTGCCTATCTCTTCCGGCCTTTTGGGCCTTTGGGGTAGTTGGCAAGTGCTACCACGTTGTGATTTTCACAAGCTTTTTCTCATGAGGCTGATCACCTTCCCTGGGCTCATTAGCCCTTTGAATCTCCACTTGTGTGAAATGCCTTCAAGTAGTATACCCCCTCTTCTATTGAGTCGTTCATCTTTTCCTTAAGGATTCATCAGTTATTTTATATATTCTGAAAATAAAATATGTGCTGTGACCATCTTCCCTCATTCTATTGGATTGTTTGGTCACTCTGGCAATAGAAAAAAAAAAAAAAGAGGCCAAGGCTAGCACAAGAAATGCCACGATGACTGATAATCCTCAGAGCAATGGAAAAGCAAAAACAGAATTAAGAAGAACAAATGGCTGCCTGATTGTCTCCCTTTGCAGAAGTAACTGCTTGCAGTTTTGTTGTCAGAGCTGCTCCAGGTCTTTGCTCAGAACCCTCCAACCCCACCTTTAGCTAGAGTGAACGTAAATCTTTAAGCCAAAGGGTCCAGAGATAAGGGAAGCTACAAACAATAACAATAAAACCAGCCGGGATGAAGATAGCAATGAATCTGACCTCCAACAGACCCTGAGTCTCATTATATGTTGATTTTACTCCACTAGCATACTAAAAGGCACACCTACCAGCAGCCATGACCAGACCCAAAAAAGACGCAAAGGGGCTTCCCTGGTGGCGCAGTGGTTGGGGGGTCCGCCTGCCGATGCGGGGGACGCGGGTTCGTGCTCCGGTCGGGGAAGATCTCACGTGCCGCGGAGCGGCTGGGCCCGTGAACCGTGGCCGCTGAGCCTGCGCGTCCGGAGCCTGTGCTCCGCAATGGGAGGGGCCACAACAGTGAGAGGCCCGCGTACCGCAAAAAAAAAAAAAAAAAAAAAAAAAAGGATAGAAAGGGGGTGGCACCGCCCTCCCTGGAAAAACTTTGCCTCTTCCCTGTACACTAATGCATATGCCTCCCCATCATTAGCCTCATGCCTCTCCCCTTTGTCTTTACTTTTTTTATTTTTTTGCGGTACGCGGGCCTCACTGCCGCGGCCTCTCCCACTGCGGAGGACAGGCTCCGGACGCGCAGGCCCGGCGGCCATGGCTCACGGGCCCAGCCGCTCCGCGGCACGCGGGACCCTCCCGGACCGGGGCACGAACCCGTGTCCCCTGCATCGGCAGGCGGACTCTCAAACACTGCGCCACCAGGGAAGCCCTGTCTTTACTTTTTAAAATTGAATCCGTCTTGCCACGTGGGCAAGATGTTGATCTATGAACTTAGTTCCTGCTTCTCTGTTCTTTGACCGCTGAATAAAGCTTGTGCTGTGTTGCTCTCAGCTTAGGTTTTGTTATTCGACTGCTTGAACCTGATGGGAAAAAGAACCCGTCCCCACCAAGGCAAGAGAGCCTTGGACAGGCTAGGGCAAGAGCAAGGTGCTTATGACAATTCGGTAACAGTTTGACATTTGAAAAGTACTGAACCAAAATAACCGTTACAGCTACCCACCAACCAATTAGAACTGAATGGCTTTTTCACCTTGTTTGTGGTTTTTACCTTTATAGTCGCAGCCCCAATGGTGGGACTCACTTTGCGGTATCTGGCCTGACTGGGTCTCCCTGGGTTGCACACCCGTTAAGACCCTGATGTTACTTTGCCTAACAGTAAAGTTGCCCGTCAGGGCTTTTCTTTCAGTTGACAACTCTGTTAATGGATCCTTTGAATACACTGAAGTTCTCAATTTTCGTATAATCTGATATATTCACTTTTTTCTTTAACGTTCAACAATTTTACTGTCCCATTCAGAAATTCTTTAATCCTCTCCAAAGAAATCATGATGTTGTCTTATGTTTCCTCTGAAAGCTTTATTATTCTCCCTTCATATTTAGTTCTACAATATATCTAGAATTAAATATTTGTTTATAATAAGCAAAGGAACTTACATGCAAGACTTGTCCTGGGCCACCTTTTGAGAGGAGATCTCCGCACCCACCTACAAGAATCTTAAAAGTTTGCATGGAGGCTTTAACTGGGTTCAGTCAGGTATTCAGTGCAGATGATCTCAATGACACATTACTCTCTAAAAGCTATATTCTTAAACTGGCTACAGCTGTGGAAACAGTGGGCGGAACTACATTCCTGATTGCCTGAGCCCGGGGGCAGGTTCACGGAGGTCATGCCCTGTCAGTAACCTCCTCCAACAGTGGCTGGGGTACAATATACTTTTTCTTTCTCTTTTGATTGTCCAAGTGACTCAGCAGCATTTATTGAAAAGGTTTTCCTCCCTTGCACTTCAGTATTGTTTTTAGAGAATGCTGAAAGAGGCCAGAAGGATATTAACTTTATATAGATAGTGTATACATAGATATATGACTTCATCTAGATAAAGTAAAACTCCATTGAGCCATGAACCAAATGTTAGTACAAGTTACTACTTGTAAGTTATACTTCAATACAGAAATTATTGTTATGTACATTGATATTCATATAATATTGGCAAAGATGTTTTAAGTTAATGATATTACGTCTTTCAACTCTTTCAGGTTAGGTAAGGTTAAACAAGGTGCTTCTATATGGATGAAAAACAGGTTAAGTTAATAACAATTTGTTAAGTTTAGTAAAACTTTTTTGATGCACGTTCCAGACATTGAGGAAAGTAATGACTCCATTGACTAGAAAATTAATTTTCTTGCAAATCAAATGATTTTCAGTACTTTTCTCCAAAAATAGTATAGGTGTACATAATGGAGGTATCTACTGACAGATCGTTGAACATTGTTTGGTGATAGAGGATTATGAAATTTTTTAATTGCAACTTGAAAGGGGCTTGCCAAATTGAGTGATTTTATATGGCAAAACTCCTTTTATTCCTTCTATTTATCTGTGTACATGCGTACTCAGCATTTATCTCTGTTTAATAAAAAAAGTTTAACTGGTGTTGGTCTTTGTCCCATTCTACTGAGAAAAAATATTCTTCTGTGAATAAATGATTTACTTGATAAAAAGTTCCTTTCACAGTAAGAATCCAACTTAGCAAAAATATTTTTATGTGATTAAGGTTGGAAAAAATTTATACTAATATTTTTATATTAATTGCAATATAATATTAATCTAATTTAGTTCAAAGACTTAGAACCTTTTAGCTGTAGGTTGTTATAATATAAAAATATTTCATGTGCGTAATTTATAAATATTTTACAAATGCATTTTATTATAAAGTATGGTATGATGAAAAATAAAATACTTTACAGGATAAACAATTACATTAGGATAAACTTTTTTAAAACAGTGAAAAAAAATAAGTTCAAGTAGAAAAAAATAAAACTCTGTTAAAGAAAAGTTTTCTTGTTCACTGCCTGTTCACAGGGTTTCAGTGCTCACTCACTGCCTGGCAATCATTATAAAATGATTGATAGTGGTGTGATATTGTGATTTGTAATAAGAAATATATACTTGGTTTTCATCCCCATTTCTGGCACAGATCTCCTAAGCACTTGGAATTTAATAAAACTGGCTTTCCTTATATTCGTGAGTTGACTTTTGGAACTCACTTAAGGATGGGTGGCAGTTGCCAGGGGAACCAACTCTGTGGTTAGAGGTTGAAACTTTTAGTTCACCCCCTGACCTCGAAGGAGCGGAAAGGGGCTGGAAGTTGAATCAGCTGCCAGCGCCAATCATTTAATCAATCATGCGTATGTAATAACGCTTCCATAAAAAGCCCGAAAGACAGGGTTCGGAGAGCTTTTTGTAGACATTCAGGGAGAGTGGTGCCTTCCGAGAGAGCAAGGACTCTCCTCACCCTTTCCCCGTACTTGGTCCTGTGCATCTCTTCCATCTGGCTGTTCCTGAAATATATCCTTTTATAATAAACTGGTAATCTAGTAAGTAAAATGTTTCTCTGAGTTCTGTGAGCCGCTCAAGCAAATTAATGGAACCCGAGGAGGGGGTCATGGGAACCTGTGATTTATAGCTGGTGAGTCAAAAATACAGGTGACTACCTGGGCTTTTGACTGGTATCTGAAGTGTGCGTGTGTTGTGCGGGGGAGTATGGCGAGGAAGGGCAATCTAGTGGGACTGAGCCTTTTACCTATCAGATCTGACACTGTCTCTGGGCAGATAGTGTCATAGTTGGGTTGAATTGTAGGACCCTCAGCTGGTGTCCGAGAATTGCTTATTGGTGATGTGGAAACCCCCCTTTCCACACGCTGGAATTGGGTCCAGGAACCCAAAAAAAGTGGTTATCAACTTGCTGTAAGGTTTTCATTTCATTGAATATATATTTAAGATTAATCTACATGTCTTTTTTAAATTTCAGCATTAAAATATGCCAGGAATTCCAACATTTATAATTGCCTACACTTAAAGTTAAATGTTTTGTGTCAGTTTAAATATTTGCGAGAGGTTGAGGTTTTCAAAATTCATTTGGGAATGCATGAACAAAAAAAGTCTGAAGAGCAGTGTCCAAGAACATAAGAGCAGCATGTAGAAACTGTCAGTATGTAGACTTTGGACAGCACAGAGTCCCTGCTCTCAGACACTGTCCTTCCAGGGTTGCTCTGCCCCTTTGAGGATGAAATTCACATAAGAACATAATAGGCATATGACCTCACTGGCTTCAGCAGCCTCATTTCCTGAGTGATGTTTTCCAGTCATGTAGATTGATCCACGAAAATAGGATGTTTGGTACTTCTCTGAAAGGACCCTGCACATTTCCCAGAGGGCTTGTTATTTCTGTCTCCACTCTTAATGGACAGGCAAACAACTCCTACTCCTCAGAACTCAGGCCTCAGCATCATTTCCTCCTCTGGAAACAGCCCTGGGCAATCACATAAAGATTTATACTTTTGTCAGGATTAGAACCCTTATTGAGTTAAATGTTTGTTTTCACCAGCGTCAAAGTCCATTAATTCCTTCAGAGCAGATATTTTTTTTTTTTTTTTGCTTTTAAACTTTGAGCTTTTACACATTATCTATTATATACTGCAGAAATGATTGTAGAATGAATGAATTTAAGAAGAAACAAACATTGAATCGACTTTTCTTTTTCAATAGAGACAAGTAGATTCATTTGAAATAACTGAGGAAGATACGTCTGGATTACCTGAAATTCTTAACTTTATAATCTCTAAAAGGTAACTCTCTGTTTTATTTTTTAAAGAAGTTATTTAAATACTATATAAATGGAATATCGGAGACATGTTATTAATTGTAGCATTTAAAACCTGATAATCCTGTAGCTATTACTCCTTTATTTTCTTAGTAAATATATCTTCCTAAGGTGAGTATTCTTCTAAGTATACTGAGATGGCCTCTGCAAACATACTGACTCTACAATTTTCGGTACAGTGTCTGTACTGATTATCAGAAATCACAACACTGTGCTGTCTTAAATATCCTGTCTAGTTGGAAAATCTATAATGGAATGATTCAGTTCACTCATGACTGAGCAAAATATTGATATAGTCAGTAAACCATAGCAATCTTAAAACAAAACGAAAAACCAAAAAAAGTTGGGCAACCCCCTTTATTTCTAGATTTGAGGACTGACTGGCGGACAGAATGGCTGATTGATTGGCACAAGGCTTGGATGCTTGGCTGCCAAGCTGAAGTGAGACACTCATTGACTTGCTCACTCACTGCCTGGCTCAAAGGTTTACTGGCTGGTTGACCGGCAGACAGACTAGTTAACTTGCTAGCTGACTGGTTGACTATCTTCACGGATGGTCAGCTGACTAGCTAAGTATCTGATTAAAGGGATGACCAATTACACAGCTGCCTGATGCACTGGCTCAGAGGCTGGTTAGGTGATGGTCTGACTGACGGTTTGCACGACTAAATTAATAGCCAATGCACAGGAATGCACATTTTCTTTTTTTTTTAACATCTTTATTGGAGTATAATTGCTTTACAATGTGTGTTAGTTTCTGCTTTACAACAAAATGAATCAGTTATATATATACATATGATCCCATATCTCTTCCCTCTTGCGTCTCCCTCCCTCCCACACTCCCTATCCCACCCCTCCAGGTGATCACAAAGCACAGAGCTGATATCCCTGTGCTATACGGCTGCTTCCCACTAGCTATCTACCTTACCTTCGATAGTGTATATATGTCCATGCCTCTCTCTCGCTTTGTCACAGCTTACCCTTCACCTCCCCATATCCTCAAGTCCATTCTCTAGTAGGTCTGTGTCTTTATTCCTGTCTTACCCCTAGGTTCTTCGTGGCCTTTTTTTTTCCTTAAATTCCATATATATGTGTTAGTATACGGTATTTGTCTCTCTCCTTCTAACTTACTTCATTCTGTATGACAGACTCTAGGTCCATCCACCTCATTACAAATAGCTCAATTTTGTTTCTTTTTATGGGTGAGTAATATTCTATTGTATATATGTGCCACATCTTCTTTATCCATTCATCCGATAATGGACACTTAGGTTGTTTCCATGTCCTGGCTATTGTAAATAGAGCTGCAATGGACATTTTGGTACATGACTCTTTTTTTTTTTTTTTTTTTTTTTTTTTTTTTTTTGCGGTACGCGGGCCTCTCACTGCTGCGGCCTCTCCCGTCGCGGAGCACAGGCTCCGGACGCGCAGGCTCAGCGACCATGGCTCACGGGCCCAGCCGCTCCGCGGCACGTGGGATCCTCCCAGACCGGGGCACGAACCCGCATCCCCCGCATCAGCAGGCGGACTCCCAACCACTGCGCCACCAGGGGAGCCCACATGACTCTTTTTGAATTTTGGTTTTCTCAGGGTATATGCCCAGTAGTGGGATTGCTGGGTCATATGGTAGTTCTATTTGTAGATTTTTAAGGAACCTCCATACTGTCCTCCACAGTGGCTGTATCAATTTTCATTCCCACCAACAGTGCCAGAGGGTTCCCTTTTCTCCACACCATCTCCAGCATTTATTGTTTCTAGATTTTTTGATGATGGCAGGAATGCACATTTTCTGGAGATGTTTTCAGCTGCATACTCATACTCCCTTGGAATCCAAGGTTATGCAGAAATACTGACCATGTTTGTGATGTCTGGAACTCCATAAAATTCACAGTTCCATTTCAGAAGACTTATTACACCTGAGCAACTCCAACTGCTGATGTTTAATATTCCACAACCAGAGACCATTAGGGAAGAATTAGGGGCTCTGTCTACAGATAGTTAGATGTGCTAAGGCAAAAATAAAAATAATCCCTATTGTCTTTGCTACAATCTGGAGGAGGTCATCCTTAGTTGATGAGGGTGCAAATGATTATTAGTTAGCTGTTTCCCAGGAATCAGTAGTTTCTTTTTCTTGACGCATGTTAGTAAGATGGGTAATAAATTTTCCTGTGACAACAGAGATCATATAATCAGACCCCACTGTATCTCTCAAGTAATGAATCTTGTTTAAAAAAATGATTGAAGGCAATCATCCTTCCATTAAGGAACTGCTCCCCATCCTGTGTTCTGATAAGACTATGTATCACTGTCCTGTGCCCACCTACCACCTGATGATTCTGGGCCAAACTCTCTTTCCAAGGAGTTAGAACATAGATTTAACAAGATGGATTATACTATGTTCTTAATGAGGAATTTTCCAGCTCTGAGGACCAGTTTGGCATCAAGTTTCTGAGGGCTCTTTTCCCTGTCATGGGTGCTTGCCTAATAGGAAATAAAGCCAATAAAAAGAAACGAGAAGGCTTCCCCGGTGGCGCAGTGGTTGAGAGTCCACCTGCCGATTCAGGGGACACGGGTTCGTGCCCCGGTCCGGGAAGATCCCACATGCCGCGGAGCAGCTGGGCCCGTGAGCCATGGCCGCTGAGCCTGCGCGTCTGGAGGCTGTGCTCCACAGCGGGAGAGGCCACAACAGTGAGAGGCCCGCGTACCGCAAAAAAAAAAAAAAAACAACAAGAGCTGAGAGAGAGAGAGGGAGAAGGAGGAGAGGAGAGAAGAGGAGAGGGGATTCTGAAATGTTCTATTTATGTATACTCAAATCTGCCGTCAGACTTCCCAATAATGTAATTCAGTATGTGGTAAGTTTTCCCTTACCCTGAGCTAGTTTTTTTAATTTTGTCACTTATAATAAGAAGAATTCTGAATAAAATAGAACCCCAGTTTCATTAAATTAATGTTGACATATTGATTCATCGTTTTAATATTTTATTAAACAGAGTGCAGGTAATATAATAGTGTAGACATTATTTTAATGGGAGGCTATATAAAGAAAAGATAAATATCATTATCACTAAAATATAAAAATTCAAAAAATTTAGGAAAAGTAAATGTCACTATCACAAAATACATATCATTAGCAGACCCTATCAAAAAATAGAAGTGATATACTCAAGAGCCTTGACAGGTTTGACAAAACCTTTGTGATAAAAATATTTTCCATAAGACTATTCCTCTTCATTTTTTTGACAATTCAGATGAAGCCACTTATTGGCAATGAATTCAGTGAAGGAATGCTATTATATTTGTTTCTTTCCTGAATAAATTAAAATATCTAAAGATTAATAAACATAACAAAAAATCACTGACTTTGCGGATATATTTCTACTCTCTGCAATATTCTCTCAAAATATCTCTCTCCACATGTTATTGTGTGATATTTCATCAGTATTTCTACATCACTTTAGTAAACTGTTTCAGAACTTATTGCAATTAACCAGGATAATTGTTGTTTATATGTTTTTGTGTGTATCCCACTATGACATCCTCTAGGAGAGAAGGGATTTATTTTACATCTTGTATTTCTCAAAGATTTGTCCAGTATTCAATTTATATCAGGTGGTCAATAAATTCTAATTATATATTTGAATAAATAAAATATGTTAGTTCAAAAGCCAGACATTGAGCCCCACTCCTTCAATTACTCCTTTCTTTCAGGATTATGGACAAAAGAAAATTTAGCTGATGATAAATATCTATGTAATTCATAATGGACATAGTCTTTTTGCTTTTCTCAATTTCTTATTTTCTTGAATTTGTTAAGAATTAAAGTCTCGAGAAAACTTTAAAACCTTGTATCTTTCTATTAGTGTGGACAACTAGCATTCAGAAATATTTAATTAGGTATCAAATGATCTTTGTGTCCTTAAATTATTTGAACTCATGGACAATATAGCAAATCATATATTATGTATGACTCATGTAGACTCATGACATATGTAGACGCATATATGGTGATGAATCCAGAAGAAAGAAGCAGCATTAATTGTAACAAATTTATAACTGTCATCATTTTATAATATGTAGATCAAATTGGGCAAGTCTTTATCTATATCTCAGTTTTCCAGCATATTTAATAAGGATGTACTAAATGCAATTTAAGGTTCTCACATCTATGACCTTAATGATGCCTGAAACCAGCGTGGTGCGTACATTCTGCTAGTTACACCAAGATATTTCCTTTCATCCATCCATCTTAGCAGTAAACCTAGTTTTTCCTTTTTGTTTCCTTTTTTGTTTTGTCTCCCTTATCATTCCTTAATAGTTCTCCCCAGCCTAAGCCAGAATGACGTTGTAGTTGAGAGCATGGGTTCTGGCCTTGAGGCCTAAATCTGAATCCTAGACCTATTAGTTGCTAGATACATGAACTCAAACATGTTCCATAGTCTCCCTGGGATTCAATTTTTCAATTTGTAAAATTGGGATAAGAAATAAAATCTCACAGGATTTGTGGGGGGGATTAAATAGGTATGTATGTAGATATGTATATATAAAGCAGTTAGAACAGTTTCTGGTACCTGGTAACCACTGTATAATCATTTGTTGTGAAATTGTAATTATAATAACTCCTATTTTAGCTTAATTAGCCAGAAACTGGAGCTGGAGGAATAGGGACTACAATTCAAGAAGCAAAAATAAAGGAAAAGACTAATAAAAAGTAATAAAGCAGAAAAGAAGGGAGAGCCAAGATCAAGGGAAGGCCTTCTGAGAGGCTGCATTTAAGTTAAGGAAAGAGAAAGAATATTTGAGCTGACTTCACCTCTCATTTGTCAAAAGTTAAGTCCCTGTGGCACCAGCTCCCTTATACTGAGTTGTGTTTATCTGGACACAAAAGGAGTTACATACTCAGTATCAGTAATGCCATCCTGGGACAAAAAGAATAAAGGTATGCTACCCATACAAAAAGTGCAAGAGTATGTGACTCATACAAAAGATATAACAAGTTAATAATTAGAATGTCCTTTCCCTTGAAGTAAACAAAATTTACCCAAAAGGAATTCAATCACCATTTGTGGAATGTGTTCTAAGTTCCAGGCAAGACATTTTTTTTTTATAAATTTATATATATTTTTTTATATTTATTTTTGGCTGTGTTGGGTCTCCGTTGTTGCCCACGGGCTTTCTCTAGTTGTGGAGAGTGAGGGCTACTCTTCGTTGCGTTGCACGGGCTTCTCATTGTGGTGGCTTCTCTTGTTGCGGAGCACAGGCTCTAGGCACGCAGGCTTCAGTTGTTGTGGCATGTCAGCTCAGTAGTTGTGGCTCATGGGCTGTAGAGCACAGGCTCAGTAGTTGTGGTGCACGGGCTTATTTGCTCTGCGGCGTGTGAGATCTTCCCAGACCAGGGCTCAAACCCATGTCCCCTGCATTGGCAGGCGGATTCTTAACCACTGCGCCACCAAATAAGACATTTTAAAGCATGCTCACATTTAATATTCCCAGTAACCTCAAAAAAGATTTATTAAAATTCCTACATTTAGGTAAAGAAAACAACTGTATGATAGGATAGATGAATTTCTAAGAATCTGCAATTATTAATTGGGATAGAATTTTAAGACTAGGTTTGCCTAACTCTGAACCTTATTCTTTAACAAAACATCACATTGCTTCCCAGTTATAAAAGCCCTCACTGTTATTTTAAGAAAAGTAAATTCAAGAGAAAGGAGTTGACCCTTGTAAAAAAAAAAACACCTTTGAAAATTTCAATTAGATATATTTATGAGGAGGCTTGAATAAGGGCTAGTGAATAAGGTCTTTTCTCCTTGTCTTAAATGATCATTTCCCAAGGCTTCCTTCAAATAGCTTGAGTCACTTCTGTCTGAGTGGTTCTTGGCAGAAGAAATGAAAGAGCTTCAGGATGACACAGTTCAAGAGTTACTGCATAAATCAGCAAGCATGAATGATCCCATTATCTGGTCATGGATCCCTGGCTGCAAGGAGCTTTTGCTAAAGGTAAACCCACAAATGCATCAACATAGACAGGAGCTTCTAAAAGTCAAGGCCTGATTCCAATATAAGATGACGAGATGTGTGCGGTGACACAGGACAAATTGGAGTCCTCTGTGGTAGAAATCTATCTCTTCAGATACAGCTAACTTCTCTTTGCTCTGATATAAAGGTGACAAGAGAATGCCACAAAGCAGATAGAAGTGAGAGGTCCAAGTAATATTAGGAAGAATATGCAGATACTCAGGGGGCATGAAACACCTCAGCTCAGGTCTCTAGGCCAATGAAATAAAGCAGAACACTACATTATGAACTTAAGCATCGGGATTCAAGAGCAGTACTCCAAAATTTCATGTGTCTAGCATAGACCATAAATCTAATAATTTTCATAATCCAAATTGATTCATATTTCAGATAACTTATTTATTTTCATCACTAAATTGTGGATAACAGAGCTTGACATATCTCATTTTTTAGGATGAATTCAATTAGGTCTGGCATAAGAAATACTGACCCCAAAATATAAGTATTAGCTAAACTTTGATCAGGACATGTGCTGCTCCAGGTATTATGCTAAGTGCTATATATGAGTTATCTTAATAAAAAATCACAAGTCTATAAATTATCAATAGGTACATTTGCCATTCCTATTCAACTGATAAAGAATGAATGGCCGCTAGGTAATATATACCCAGATCAGAGCTCAATGAGTCTCATTCCAGTCAATAATTTTTTTTTTTAAGATTTATTATTTATTTAATTTATTTTTGGCTGCATTAGGTCTTAGTTGCGGCATGTGGGACCTTCGCTGAGGTGTGCGGGCTTCTCTCTAGCTGTGGCCTGCAGGTTTTCTCTCTCTAGTTGTGGCACACAGGCTCCAGGGCACGTGGGCTCTGTACTTTGCGGTATGTGGCCTCTAGTTGAGGCGCACAAGCTCAGTAGTTGTGGCACGCGGGCTTAGTTGCCCCTCGGCATGTGGGATCTTAGTTCCCTGACCAGGGGTCGAACCCACGTCCCCTGCATTGTAAGGTGGATTCTCTACCACTGGACCATAAGGGAAGTCCCGCAGTCAGTAATTTTTTTAAAAGGGTAACTAACATCCATTGATGGCCTTCTATATAATATGTCTTCCACTTAGGATGTCTCTAGTACTTTACTAATTCTTGTACTTTTTTTTCTTTGAATTATTGTCCCCTGTTTACAGGGTAACAAAGTTATGTTCATGAGGAATGTTTAAAAATTTTGATATCACATAGGCAGTAAGTGGCAAAAACTATTTTTTTTTTTTTTTTTTTTTGCAGTACGCGGGCCTCTCACTGCTGTAGCCTCTCCCGTTGCGGAGCACAGGCTCCGGATGCGCTGGCTCAGCGGCCATGGCCCATGGGCCCGGCCGCTCCGCGGTATGTGGGATCCTCCCGGACCGGGGCACGAACCCGTGTCCCCAGCATAGGCAGGCGGACTCTCAACCACTGAGCCACCAGGGAAGCCCCACAAAAACTATTTTTTAAAAAATTATTTCAGAGCCTATGCTCTTTTCACCCTTTCACAGTAAACAAGAAAGTGATTGGTGCCTGCTAAGTATTTGGTAAAAAGTGTTTATGCTACTTTCTTCTGTTCCAGATCTGTATTTTCAAATAGGAAAAAAAAAGTTAGTTACTTTTTTTAACATTTTTATTGGAGTATTGTTGATTTACAATATTGTGTTACTTTCTGCTGTGCAGTAAGGTGATTCAGTTATACATATACATATATCCATTCTTTTTCAGATTCTTTTCCCATATAGGTTATTACAGAATATTTAGTTTTTTTTTCCCTCTCTTAATTGTATCAATAAATGCAATGCCTGGCATACTGTAGACACTCAACATTAATTAAATGAGTGAATAAGCATGTAATAGTCTTTGGAGGGGTGGTGCATAATTCAGTGATGCAGAAAGTTTAATTTACTACGGAAACTCATGAACCTGCTTCGTGAAAAGTGAGCAGTGAGGTTCCATTTCTTTTTCCCCACTTCTGCTTCTATATTGCTGTTTCAGGTGAAAGTCCTAGAGTCTATGGTCAACATCTGTGAAAGCTCAAATTCAAGTGAGAGCTCTACCAGTTCAAGCGAGAGCTCTATTTCATACATAGCATTTGGTGTTTCTTTTATTATATGTATTGCTCTATGATGATTAAAAGTGTTGCTGAATTTTTATGAAATGTTCTAGGAGTTTTAAAGTCATTAAGATATACCCTGAGTTCAATTTATGGTTTAGTTTGCCAGTAGTTTGTGATTCTTCTGACAACCTACTGTCTGGAGAACTGTCATTTGTTTGTTTGCTGTTAGAATATTTTGAAATTAAATTTGTGTTATTTTCCAATGTCTTTTAATCAAGGTTTTAAACATTAAATATGCACATCAAGTTTTTTTTTTTTTAAGAAAACTTAAAAGTTGGGCACACAAGTGTGATTTTCTTTCTTAGGAAATATTATTAGGGCTAGTAAGGGCTCAGCGCTGGCAGAGTGTTGTGGCTAAGAGGATGTGTCTTGGAATTGCTTTGCCTGAGTTCAAGTTTGCCATTGTATATTGTAACCTTGGGCAAGTTATTTATACACTTTCTATCTCAGCTTCCTTCTCTGTAAAATGGATTCGGTTGTATCATCTAACCCAAAGAGTAAATTTGCCACTACATGCAAAGTACTTTAGAGGGTGCCTTGTTCAGAGTAAGTGCTCAATAAGCATTCGCTGTCTATTACCCTCTGTTAGAAATAACCAACACTCTCAACGGTTTCTTTGGCCACAACTAATCCATTGTATATGTTTTCCACACTTGCTTAGATCCAGTAAGGATTTAAATTCATAAGCCTTGAACTTGGCTTGGGTATTTTGTTTTATTTCATTTTCTTAGATTTGAGCTTCACGAGACTGGATTCATCATATCCTCAGTCTACAGTATACTATTATCATCACACCATTATCAAGGCACATCTTCTCATTTATTTTTTGCCTTCAAATCCAACCACTCTTCCCTTACATACCTCTATTAAAAAACTTCTCTCTGTAAATTTTAAAATGTTTTATTTTGGAATATTTTAAAACTTACAGAAAAGTTGCAAAATACTACAGAGAGTTCCTTTATACCTTTCACACAGTTTCTCCTAGTGTGAAAAATCTTAAATAACCATATGAGAACTATCAAAAATAATAATACTGGAATGATACGGTTCAGTAACTATAAACTTTGTTCAGATTTTATCTGTGTTTCCATTAATATCCTTTTTCTGTTCTAACATCCAATCCAGGAGTCTTAATTCCTTTTATCGGAGAATGATGTTTTTCGAAAGTTAAATCTCTTGTGTCCCAATTTAGACCTTAAAACAAAAATTCTGTCTTTTGACAATTTTATGTAGTTTTTTGGTTTGTTTTTGATGATCAGATATGGTTGTTTTCTTTCTTTTTCTCCTTTTAAAAAAATTTTGGGGGGCTTCCCTGGTGGCGCAGTGGTTGAGAGTCCACCTGCCGATGCAGGGGACACGGGTTCGTGCCCCGGTCTGGGAAGATTCCACATGTCGCGGAGCGGCTGGGCCCGTGAGCCATGGCCGCTGAGCCTGCGCGTCCGGAGCCTGTGCTCCGAAACGGGAGAGGCCACAACAGTGAAAAGCCCACGTACAGCAAAAAAAAATAATAATAACAAAATAAAATAAAATAAAATAAATTTTGGAATTTTATGCAAAGAGTTTTACCCAGGAAAATCTGTCTTTTCTAGCCAACAGACCTATGCATAAGTGGTAGTTGATGAGCAAGGAGGGATATAAAGGTGGTAGTCAGATAATTCAACCTGTAATCCCAGCTTTGCCTCTACCTAGCTTCTTGAGCAAATTATATAATATCTCTAACCTTCATTTTACTAGTTTACTATAGGGAATATAATGTGTACTTCAGAAAGCTCTTGTGAGCAATCTATAAAGTGGCATATGGGAGGCACAGGAAGCACTAGTTACTTAACTCCTATCAGTTCCAGTGTTTCTTCCTTTTTAGGATGGCTTCATCTCTTGATTTTTTTTTTATAAGTAGTTAGTTATTTCTCCTAGTCACATACCAGAGAACTAATATGGTGTGAGAGGGATTCACAGTGCTAGGTGGGTGCGGGGGTGGGATTTGGAAACAATTATTTGATACTCCCAAAATAGCTCATTAATTAAAGTTTGATAATCATTAACTTAAAAGTATTTAACCGGGCTTCCCTGGTGGTGCAGTGGTTGAGGGTCCACCTGCCGATGCAGGGGACACGGGTTCGTACCCCGGTCCGGGGAGATCCCGCATGCAGCGGAGCGGCTGGGCCCGTGAGCCATGGCCGCTGAGCCTGCGCGCCCAGAGCCTGTGCTCCGCAGCGGGAGAGGCCACGGCGGTGAGAGGCCCGTGTACCACACACACACACACACACACACACACACACGCACACGCACACACACACGCACACACGTATTTAACCTGCATAGTTTTGTCAATATCATACAGCTTTGAGTTTTTAATAGTCGTTTATTTATTTGTTTGCTTGCTTTCCTTAAATAATTCTATAATTTCTCAAAGTATATCAGGGTTTTGGGGAGAGCACAATTGAATTTCATATTCCAGGGTCTCACTTCATATGTGCTCAATCTGAACTTATAGGGATAGTCTCCTTTATTAAATATTTTTAGAGGAGCGTTTTAAAGAGAGAGAAGAAAATAATTCATTACCAGCTTAGTGAGACTTTTCTTTCCTCTTGATTCCACTTAGAAGGTAGCCTATTCTGGAAACAGGAAGGGAAAAGAAAACAGGAAGATATAAATAGAGAAGGCGTTCCAATGTGTTTGACACTGATTTATGTCAACTCTGGGAAGCATTGAAAAAACCACATACACTGAAACATCACAGCCATAAAGATGGAGACCCTCCTTTGGCTGGTTGTGGAGATCAAAGTCAATCAAATATTTTTTTAGGAATTTCCACCGCTTGCTAAAGGATACACAGTACCCTTATCAAGAAAAGTGGCAGGTTAATATTTTAAAATAAAGTGATTACAATGTAAATATTTTTACATGTTTTTAAAACACGTGCCATAAATTATAGAAAGTGGGATTTATTTAATGACACAATTTATACAAACATGGAAAAGTACTTAGCAATTGAAAGCAATAGTCTATTAGCACACATTACTTGGATGAACTTCAAGGATATTATGCTAAGTAAATATAACCATTCTCAAAAGAGTGTATGTGTCTCGTGCGTGCACATGTGTATGTCTATCTGTCTACCTACCTACCTATCTATCTATGTATCTATCAAGAGATTAAACCTACCTAACATTCTCAAAATTATAGAGCTGGTATGATGGTTAATTTCATGTGTGTCAATTTGATAGAGCCAAGGGGTGCCCAGATTAAACATTGTTTCTGGGTGTCTCTGTGAGGATGTTTCCAGGTGAAATTAACATTTGAATCAGTGGAATCAGTAAAGTGGATCACCCTACCCTATGTGGTTCAGAATCATCTAATCTGTTGAGGGCCTGAATAGAACAAAAAGGAGAAGGAAGGAGGGATTTGCCTCTTTTGTTTCCTGCCTGTATGTGAGAGCTGAGACATTGATCTTCTCCTGGCCGTGGACTGGGATTCACACCATCAGCTACCCTGCTTCTCAGGTCTTTGGACTCAGACTGGAATTACATCACTAGCTTTTCTGGGTCTCCAGTTTGCAAATAGCAGATCATAGAACTTAGCCATAATGATCACTTGAACCGATTCCTCATTCCTTTATCTATCTATCTATCTATCTATCTATCTATCTATCTATCTCCTGTTGTATCTGTTTCTCTGGAGGACCCCAGTACAAATGGAAACTAATCAGAGGGTGTCAGGGCTAAGGCAAGGGGAGAGAGAGAGGTAAGAGAATAGTCCTGTATCTTGATTGTGGTGGTGGTGATAAAAAAAAAAAAATCTATAAATGTGATTAAACATCATAGAACTATACAGAAAGGATTCAAAAATTTAGTTCACCATAAACTGGTGAACCTTAAGATCTGCAACTAGTTAACGCTGAATAGTTTAGTGTTACCACTGTCAGTTTCCCATTTTGATAATGTACTATAGTTCTCTTAAGATGTTAGCGTTAGGGAAATCTGAGTTACAGGTACCCAGAACATCTTTATAGTGTTCTTTCCAGCTTCTTGTGAGTCTGTACTTATTTCAAAATTTAAAGTTAAAAAAATTGAACATAAGGGTCAGGCACTATCATAATTGCTGAAGATTCAAGAGGTAGAATATACTAGATGGATTCCTTGCCCTTATGGAGCTTGCATTCTAGCAGAATTAAACAGTAAACAAGAGAAAAAAATGTGTAATACTATGTTGAGCAATGATTGTATGAAGCAAAAACAATATAAGGAGGTAGAGTTTAATGGATGGGCTCAGGAAGGGCAACTCTTCAAAGGTGACATTTGAGACAAAATATTTGGATTTTTGGAAGGAGAAAATAATGTTTCCAGTTAACTCATTTATTGACATAAAACTAATTTAGCATTCTTATAAGCCAGGTCTGAGAATACAATAAAAAAATAGGCTGGCATTTTGGATGTAATTAGTAAGCTAAGACCCACTGAGAAATACCTTTCTAAATCTAAAACTAAAACTGGCTTTATTTTATTTTGGGGAAGAAAAAGTGTGTGGGCTGGAAGAGAAATGATTTTGTTGGTTGTGCTTTGAAGATTGCAGTGCCTAGAGATAATAACAAACATAAAAAGTATTATAATCAGTCATTATGATAAAATTATTATATAGCCAGTTTTAAATTAGGCATTTGGAACATTCTAGATAGAAAATTCCTCAAGTGATCTGATCTTCACAACTACCCTGAAAAGTGTGTGCCATTTTACTAGAAACCACCTTTGATATATAAGGAAATGGAGGCTCACAGAGGTAAAAATAAAATGCCCAAACACACAGAGCACTGCATGACAGAGACAGAAGTAAATCCAGCATTGTTGTGCTTCAAGGCATGTATATAACCAGTGCTTCCCAGAAGAGGTGGAGAGAGGGGCAATCCAAAAGGGATGCCTGCATTAGTGAAGGCAGATAGTAGACCAGATGACAGACATAGCATCTGCAGCTCATCCAAGCTGGGCTGAACCCTGCACCTACATAATACAGTGGCAAAGAAATTGGGCACTGGGGTAGGCCATTTATATCAGCTATAACTGCTTTAATGGTTCTCAAAACCCTGAGAAGTAGATATTAACACCATTTTAATGATGCTAGAATGAGGAATGAAAGAATTATACTTGGTCCAAGTTATATCACTGGCATTAAAAAAAAATTCAATGGAGTAAATCTCCTTGGGTTTATTCAATGATTCTTGAATTGGGCAGCATCCAATCTAGAAGAAAGGAGCTCTGAGGAGCTATACAAAATGAAAGACTTTTGTAGGAAGAAGGGAGTGGGAACAAGAAACTTATTCTAGGCAAAAAAGCCAGTTGGTTATTGCAAGGTCACTTTCCTTTAGGGCATGGTGGGGGTCTATCAGGCAGATTGCCTAGCTAGTGCTAATCAGGTGATTCCTGACTGACTGGTTTAAGATTCCATTTCTGGGGGAGCTGAAACTGTAATTAAGTCTCGGTTTGGTGATGTGGGGCTTAGCATAAAGCAACTCCATTTTGGAACTGTTAAAGGAAAGAACTAGAAATTATCATAATACGTGTCAGTCCTCCCACCTACTCCAACTATATTAGAATTTGCTAATTGATCCTGGGATCCTTTCTGCTAAATCTCATCAACAACCTAGATTCCTTCTCAACACAGTGCTCCTGGGAATCTCTACTGATGGATTTGAGTTGCCACAAGGGATAAAAATTATTTACTCTCTCATGAATAGATTAACCCTAATAGTCGACATTCTGTGATTCTTCATTACGTAAAGTGAATCAGGACAACTTCTGTAAAGGAAATCCCTTCTTTCCTCTGGCCAGTGTGTAGTTCCATTGTGGGTCTGCACCAAAACAGAAATCATAAACAACACATGGGACTTTGTCTTTTCTGTACCCTGAGGAACATTAGAATTTAATAAAAAGGCTTCTAGTTAATTTTACAGAAAAGAAAATTAAAAAGAACTCATTTTGGAAGACAATTTGACAGAGCAGAGAAAAGCATAAGCCATTGCGATTAGATCAAAGTGGATTTTTTTTTTCTGTTTTGCATAACCTTGGCCAAATAAGTTAACGATACTAAGACAATTTCCACATATGAAATATTGTTAGAATAATACTATCATATTGCATTTTCGCAGAGGTTAAGTGATATATCACATATAAAGTGCCAAGCTCGGTGCTTGTGTATAGAATGCACTAAATGAACATTTGTTCTCTTTCACTTTCATTTTATATGTTGAAATGACTGAAAGAGAGAGTGTGATTTTTCCCAGGACATGCAACAGTATTCAAATTTTAGAATCAGAGAAAGTAAAGGTAGGAACAGTCTTTTGATTATGCTACACTGTCTTCCCCTTGATAACTGGGACCAGGAATTATTAATCTCTTTGTCATCTTTAATGCTTGTGTTAAAGTGATAGTTTATCTACTTGAACGTCTGAATATCTATTCAAATCCTTACTACTTAGACTAAAAGCAAAAGGCATATCAAACACAAAATAAATAATTTGATTTCTAGAGTGTCCTGACCTAGCTTACGTTGACTTCAAGAGTGCTACATTTGTTTCTCTTTACAAAGTGTCCTCTTTAATAAAACACTTACTTCAAGTTTCTGAGTTTTACTTAAGGATCAGATAGGCAAACTTCAAAAGAAACTACATTTGTTCTTAAGGGCTTGCATTACCATTTGGATGAGGAAAGTCTTACCTATCTTATACTGTCGATTGTTATCTAAATTAATTCTGAATAAAATGGAATTCAAAAGCATGAGGAAAGAACAGTACTTTCAGTGACTAAAATTCTTTTTTACTTGTTATGTGGCATTGTTTGGTAGCAGCTCTCTATGTTGGAACTTTTCAAAAAAATCGAAGGTGCGTGAGTGCTTTGTGTCAGGACAGCTTGCTACTTATGTAGCTTGGAAGAATTGTTCCCATATATTCCAGTGAAATGAACTACCTTGGGAGTAGTGTGTTGAGTGTGTTAGAATGCAGCTCCCAGAGCTTTAGCCCTTGCGAATCTGGTTCAATAGGTCTAAGCATGGGACCTTCAAACCTCTATTACAACACAGCAGCCTAGATGATTCTCATAGATAGCACTGTTTTCTATAGTCAATAATAATAACAACAATAATAACACAATTAGAAGACTGGCTTGGATGGGGAAGAAAAAACAAAGTTCTCTGTGTTCAGTGTTTTCTCTCAGTCCCCTATAGCTTTGCTGATTAACACCATTACCAAAATCAGTGCCTAACTAGAGGAAGTGATGTGTTTTCAGGTAGTGAGCCCTGTCACGTGGAATCTCTTTCAAAGTGGTCTGTGTTCTCTGCTCTTGGCAAAACGGAACCTGAAGCAGGAGATTTGGGGTATTGCATTCTGACTCATTCTGACATGTTGGGGTATTGCATTCTGACTCTTGTAATGAAGCACTTTTCCCAGGAACAGAAAGAAGCCATTAACCTGTGAGGGATTAGCTGGAGTTTATTGTGCCATCCTATTTCCATGGGTCATGCAATAGTTTCTCAACATTTCCTACTTTCACTCTCACATCTTCTTCATTTATCACCAGACAACCATAATGGCCTTCAAAATACATAAAATTTATCATATCAATCTCTGGTTAAACCAACAGAGCCTCATTGATTAGGATCACAGTTCACATCTTTCCTGCCTCTTCTCTCGATTCTTCGAAAATTATCACATGCCTCTTTCTTGTTTGCTAATTAACTATGTTTTGAACTTATTTTGTTTCTAGAATATATGGGGACTTTCCTGAGGTTAATGTCTATAGTTCCTTTTTTTGTTCAGCATTTTAAAAAATATGGCTCCACAATCTAGTTTCTCAGGTCAAAACTCAACTTTTCTTTAGAGGACTTTCCTGACCATCAAATTGATATTCTTTTTTATTAACCTATATTTTCCCTTAAGGCGCATTTTACAAGCCATAATTTTCTTTTTGTGCTTATGCTTTTTGTGTTTGTTTCTTAGCTATTTTCCCTTTTAGAATATAAGTTTCGTGATAGCAGAAGCTGGCTTATTTAGTGAACACTGTTACTCTCAATGCTTAGCACAATATCTGACATACAGTAAGTGCTCAATAAATGTTACGTTACAAATGAAGAGATGGCATCTTTGCATTGCCTTCTTAGACAAAGAAGGAATTAATTTATCAGAATGAGTAAAGGGCATGAAGGACCTGGAACTGAAAAAATAGTTTTTATTGTTATTTTATAGATAAGATTGTCAAAGTAAATTCAATATATTATCTCCAATTTAGATTAAAAAAACAACATTTTTACCTTATAACCTAAAAACCCAGTGAAAACACAGTTAGATATATTTTTTAGATTTTTCATTCTTCTGTATGAGAGTTGTCACATGCCATTAGAAATATTTGTTATCCATACATAATGTGTGTGTGACTCTAACCTATATTTAACCATTTGAATTGTTTCTAATATCTTCTGTTGTAAAATGCACTACAGTGAAGGTCTCTATGTAAGATTATTGATATTCTTCCCTGATCATTTTTCTGCCACTTTCTGAGTGACTTTCCTGACATTATCATCCAACACATCATAGTTTTTTTTTAAATTTTTAATTTCCCAGAGCTCTTTCTTATTTTCTATTTCTTTAATATAGTGTCATCTTCATGTTTCTTGGTTGAAATATATCTTTTACTTTCTCTAAAAATATTACGTATCGGTATAGATGTGAGGTTTTGATTTTCTTCTTAAAGACTGTTCATTTCCTCTAATTTCTTGCCTATGTCTTCTTTGTCTTGAGCTCCAGCTTTATAGTGGAGACACTCCTCAAATGTCTAATTATGTGGTAATATTTAAATTATGATTTATATTGAAAAATCACTGAATGCTTTCTAATTAGCTCTGGTTCAGTGGTGGTGGTTGTTTGTCAACTGGTACAATTCACTGAAGGGTGAAGGAAGAATACTAAAATGTTTTCCCATGGAAGTATTCAATTTCTAAAAAAAAACAAAAATGAAGCAAAACAAAAAACCCCTCAAAATCTCCAAAATGTGCTCAATAAATCTGGCATTCAGAAACTTGGGAGCTAAATAGCAGGGGAAGATTCTGGGTAAGAGGAATCTCATGTTTCAGTGAGTAGAAATGGACTTAAGCACTTCCTTTATTTTTGATTATGCCTCTCTCAATCTTCCTTTGTGTCTTGTCTTTGAATCAAAACCAACATGGGGAGGAATAGAAGAAGCAGGAGTCTGGCTGTGGTTCATTTAGCCTTCAATGATCACGTATCCTTGTCTGTATTTCCTGAGACTCCACTGGATAATAAGTGAATCTCCCTTTTTTTCCTCATAGCATTTCACTTTTTACTTCTGATTCTCTAACTTCTGTTAAGAAAATTACATTGATATAGCTGCTATAAACCTTCCAAATACATGTTTACTGTTCTCATGTGCAAATGTCTTCTTTCTCACTCTTTTTGTACTTAGGTGTTTTAATTAAAAAGAAAAAGAAATGAGTCAACTACTATCATTTTAGTAGATGTCTGAGTGATGAATGCATGAATTCAATAAAATGTTAAGCCTCTATTTTTTTATTCTATGATAATAATTCATTTGTATATGCATTAATACACTGTAGGCTTGCATTCCAAGTTAAATAAGAATGTATTATTTGAGATAAACTTCATGTTGCATCTATAATTTCCAAATATTGAATTGCAGTCAAATAAGGAGTCATTTCTGTTCAGAGATTTATAGTTTAGCAGATGCCTCAACTATTATATCTCTCTGGTTTCTGCTCTGTATTAATTAAAAGTCTCATATCTTCTGTCCTTGGCCATAGACCACTGATCTGAACAATTACTCCAGGCAGAATCTGCTGCTAGCACCGGCTCAGGTGAATAATAAAAGCAAAATATACTGCAGTTAATTTTGAAGCCTGTCAATGCCTTCATATGAGAAAAATATAACATTTTTCTATATTAATTGCTGGTTACAGAATTTTTTTTTAAAATTTCCAAAATCATGTTTGTGCTATATAATATGCTAAGATATTTATATGTTTTTAATGTGACCATCACACCACTTTAAAGAAATTAGCATTACGTCTGATTTATTATTGGAGCCATTTGATAGATGAACTAATTGAGGCTTAGAAAAGTTAAGAATTTGATTAAATGCACATGTAATAATGTTAATAAATGTTTAACCTGGGCCAGTCATAGTAACAATTGCTCTTCACCTATTTAGCACATGTAATCTCGATAAAATTCCATAGCAATAGGTAGTATTAAATTCATTTAAGCAAATGAGAAAACTATAATTATAAACGTTATAAAAAGCAAAATAAAACATGCCTAATATCATGAAACTTAGTGGTAGAACTGGGGTTCCAGATGAGAAGAGTCTGATTTCAAAACATGTTTTTTCCTACAAGCATCACCTAGCTTGTTACATGTACTTGCCTACTCACTATATGGACATTTAAAAAAATATCAATTAATAGGACTTTGAATTTAAAGCAGTGATTGAAAACTTACACATGGTCTTAGACCAGCTGGAGTCTTGGATCTCTTGTCTCATTTGCTGATAAATCCAGTATCAAATTTAAGTCAGGGACATAGACATTCAAAGAGGCAAGCAACTATCTAGGATTTCATCTGACAGAAGACACTTCAATGAGTCTTTTTTTTTTTCCAACCGTGCTTCACACCTTTAATATCGTTTGAGAACATTCATTCAGTGTTGACACCATTCACAACTGTGCAAATGACATTATCAGATTGTCAGGCAAATTGAAGCAATTATCTCATGAGTCTTAAGTAATGCACACATTGACATATATTTCCCTTTTGATAACAAGGAGTCATCTGTCAGCTGAAAAGCAGGTCTATCATTGAAATCCTTCTTAGTTATTTATTTCATTTCCAGGCAAATGACAACGTTGGCAATAAACACTGGTACTCCTTTACTTAAGGTGAGTTTTAGGATTAGAAAGATGAGTTAGCACTGGCAGCTTGGCACATATTAGCATATGAAAACACTCAGCAGTTTGTCTCTTGGGAAAAGCAGTAATTAATCATTGACAAACAAATTGTAATTCTTATTATGCATAATAGTGAAGAAATAATATCTCAGCTTCACACAGGCTGGGTTTCAATGTGGGGTGAGGAGCTAAGAGCTGCACAGTGGGAAGCCCTGTAAGAGTGTCTGAACAAAAAGGACACTGTATGAGGCATCACTCAGAGCAAAACAAACAGTGGTGGGATAGATAATCATAATTAACAACCTGAGTAAGATTCTTTTCCACTACCAAGAAGAGTGGCCCAATAACGGCCATTTATTTTCAATTTATGTTTTAAAAAAATATAGTCTAGTTCAAGGACAAAGTCAGTAATTGTCACCTTCTGGCACGTAAAACCCAGGAGGTCATGAAACTCAGTTTTAGGTATCACAAGGCCAGTTCCTGCCACTATCCCTCTCCCATGTCTGCTTGCCATCCGGTGGCTGGTATGCATGTGAATGCAGACATTCTCTAAGCCTGCCCTTTAAGAAGATTCAGTATTATTACAGAGCACCCATTCGTTATTTGTACAAATATTCACTGATCCGTGAACTTTGCTCAAATGTTGACCATCGAGATGGAATCAGATGATAAATAAATAAAATTATATGTGTGTTGCATAAAGACAACTATAATGCAGCCAGATATATTCATTTTGTAAAATTTTCCTTTTAAAATAAATTAAAATAGGGACTTCCCTGGTGGTCCAGTGGTTAAGACTCCGCACTCCCAATGCAGGGGGCCCGGGTTTGATCCCTGGTCGGGGAACTAGATCCCACATGCTGCAACTAAGAGCCCACATGCTGCAACTAAAGATCCCACATGCTGCAACAAAAATCTCGTGTGCAGCGACTAAGACCCGGCACAGCCAAATAAATAAACAAATATAAAATAAATTAAAATATATCCATGGTCTCTAAAGGTAACATGGGCCCTGAGCACTGTGCCTCCTGTGCTTTATGGATAAGTTGGCACTCTTAAGGGGTATCTTAGAGCCAATTTAGACCTCCCATCTTTATACAGTGGGAGAACACATAGACAGTGTCAGATTATTACCTCCTTACTTCTTACAGAAGTAGATTCTGAAAGCAGACCTTAGCACCAATTGCAGCTTGTATCTAAGATGTCCCACTGCAATTTTTAATACCTTGTTTATAAAGCTGTAACAGATTTGTTTAGACATCTTTAGTATTGTCAAATGAGTCCACAGATTTTAAGAATAGAAAGAAATCTTTTATTTTTTTCTTAGCAACAAAGTATATTGGGTTTTCAGTAATAGATATTTCTGGCCAGAAGCTAGGATAAAATTTAGGATTCATATTGGGACTTTGATTTCTTTACAAAATAACTTAATATGCACTATTAACTTTTACTTGAGTGATCCTCAAATTTTTTCAAATAACAACTCTATCTCTTTTTAAATTGTCATCTCAAATATGGTATTCTCTATCTGTGATGTTCAACCTTACACTCTTCTGAAAAAAATATATTCAGTAGGTGTGTGTTCTACTCGTTTGAATGTTATATTTTTAAAATAAATGTATGAATAAATTAATATGAGTTATTGATGTGAGCTAAATATACGCTTGGTGGTAGTATATGAGCTAAAACTCTTCACACTGTTTTCTCTTGACCAAAATAATGAGCAACTTCACAGTCAAATTATGGCAGTATACCATGGGGTTATGTTTTTACTCATGTGTAAACCACTGCATAGTCATGTTTTAACGTGATGTGATCATTTACATGCTTTGAATGCTTTGAAAAATAAAGCTTACCGGGCTTCCCTGGTGGCGCAGTGGTTGAGAGTCCGCCTGCCGATGTAGGGGACACAGGTTCGTGCCCTGGTTCGGGAAGATCCCACGTGCCGGGGAGCGGCTGGGCCCGTGAGCCATGGCTGCTGAGCCTGCGCGTCCGGAGCCTGTGCTCCACAGTGGGAGAGGCCACAACAGTGAGAGGCCCGCGTACTGCAAAAAAAGTAAAAAATAAAAAAATAAAGCTTACCTTGTTTTTGAAAACAGTTGTAAGAAATATCCCAGTCAGTAGACTGTTACAGAATATGAAATGCGGAAGCCTGCTCTGAAATGTAAAACAAAGTAAGTCTATTCCATAGTGAGTAGGCGTTGGTTTGGAAGAAGGAAGACTTACTCTCCTATATAGGAAAAGAAAACGGAAAAGGAAAAGAAAACGGACTCAGATTGTACAGCTGTGTTAAGTATACATAATTTATCTCTCTATTTTAATTAGCTTTAATGAGATATAGTTTACATAAAATAAAGTTCACCAAATATAAGTGTAGAGTTGAATGAGTTTTTACCCATGTAATCACCATCACAATCATTACGTTAAACATTTCTAGCACCTCAAAAGATCCCTCATACCAATTTGCAGTCATTTTCCTACTCTAGCATTCTGCCCTTGGCAAACACTGAACTTCTTTCTATCATGTCTAGAATTTCATATGAATGGAGCCACTTTGTAGTCTTTTGTGTTTGACTAATTTCATTTAGCATACCAAATTTAAAATCCATCCATGTTGTTTCATGTATTAGTGGTCCATTCTTTATTTTATTGCTGAGTAATATATTCTATTATATGAATCGATAACATAAATCTTTTATACATTCACCAATTGATGGGATGTGAATTCTGTGTGATTTGCAGCTATTATGAATTAAGCTTCTATGAGCATTCATTTATATATGTCACTCAAACAAAACCATATGTCTTTGTGCGACATATATTTATATTTCTTGGGTAAAGACCTAAAACTGGGGTTGCTGAGTCATATGGGAAGTATATTTTAATTTTATAAGAAGGTACCAAAATGTTTTTTTCAGAATGGGTATATTATTGTGAATTTGTACCAGAAAGAAATGTGTTTCAGTTGTTCTCCATCTTTGCCAGTATTTGATATTGTCAGATATGTATATTTTTAATTTCAGCAACTATAAAACATTTTAATTTTACCCTTTATAGTGGGTATATATAATTACATCTCATTGTAGTTTCGATGTATAATTCCGTGGTGGCAATAATGTTCAACATCATATGTCCTTACTTACCATCAACTATTTTTCTGATAAAGCTTTTTGTTTCCTTGATTTTCTTTATTAGATTTCTATTCTCTCTTCAATTAATTTCCCCTCTAATATTTATTATTTCATTTATTGTTTAGATTTAGTTTTCTCTTTTTTGCATGTCTTAATTTAGAAGTTTAAAGTATTGATTTGAGATCTTTCTTCTTTTTTAATATACACACTTTATACATTTCACTCTAAGCAATGCGTTAGTTACATTGCATAAGTTTTGGTATACTGTTTCTTTATTTTCATTCATTTCAAGGTTTTTTTTGATTTATCTTTTAAATTCTTTTTCTTCACCCATTGGTTAATTTGGAGTATTTCTTTAATTTCCACTTACTTGTCAGTTTCTCCAAATTTTTTCTTGATATTGATTTCTAATTGCATTCCATTATAGCCCAAGAACATAGTTTGTATTATTTAAATGGACTGAGGTTGATTTTATGGCCTAGCATATAGTCTATCATGGAGAATGTCCGGTGTGAACTTGAGAAAATGTAAAATCTGTTGTCGTGTGGAGCATTCTATAGATGTCTGTTTGGTCTAGTTGGTTTGTATTATGTTCAAGTCTTCTAATAACTTGTTGATCTTCTGTCTAGTTGTTTTATCTATTATTGAAAGTGTGGTATATTATTTCATATAATTGCTTTTTAAACAGTGAAGAAAAGAGATGAAATATACATTTATAGTGTTTGGTATAGTTACAGAGTCACCTTTACTGATGCTTTCCTTTGTCAGTGAGGATTTGCGTTATTGTTTGGGGGCACTTGCTTTCAGCCTGAAAAATACCTTTTAATATTTCTTTTAAGGCAGATTTGCTAGCAAAAAAAAAAAAAAAGTATCTGTTCATATTTATCTGGGGAAGCTTTATTTTGCCTTCATCTTTAAAAAATAGTTTTGCTGGATATGAGTCTTGACAATATTTATTCTTTCAACATCAACACACTGCCTTCTGACCTCCATTGTTTCTATTGAGATGTCAGCTCTTAATCTTACTGGAGTCCTTTTGTATGTGGTAAATCATTTTTCTCTTTCTACTTTCAAGATTTTTCTCTTTGTCTTTATATTTCAGCATTTTTATAATGATCTCTTTGTGTGTTAATCTCTTTGTATACAACTGACTTGGAGTTTGTTGACTTTCCTGGGTATGTAGATAAAAAATTGTTTTTCAATTTTGACAAATTTTTAGCTATTAGTTTTCAAATAGTTCCTCTGTTTCTTTCTCTCTCTTCTCCTTTCTTGTACTCCCATTATGCATACGTTGGTATTCTTAAATGTATCTCACATTTTTCTCAAACTAGTTTCTTGGCATTTATTTTTCTCTGTTTTTCAGATTCCATAATCTCTACCAGTCTAAATTCGTTTTCCTGTTCTTACGCCGGTTCAAGTCTACTCTTGAGCCCCTACAGTGGATTTTTATTTTAGTTATCTTACTTTACACCTCCATACTTTCCATTTAGTGCTTTAAAAAAATTTTTTTTCTACCTTTTCTTTCATATTCTCTATTGAAGAAACATTTCATTTTGCCTTCCTTTACTTCTTTAAAGATGGTTTCCTTAAGTAATTTGAACATATTTATAATGGCTACTTTGACTTTTTTGTTAAATCTGACATCTGGGTTCTCCCATAGAATTTTTTCTTGAGTATACGTCACATTTTCTTGTTGTTTTGCATGCTTTAAAAGTTTCTGTTGAGGGACTTCCATGGTGGCACAGTGGATAAGAATCCGCCTGCCAATGCAGGGGACACAGGTTCAATCCCTGGTCTGGGAAGATCCCACATGCCACGGAGCAACTAAGCCCGTGGGCCACAACTACTGATTCTGTGCTCTAGAGCCCGCAAGCCACAACTACTGAGCCCGCATGCCACAGCTACTGAAGCCCACGTGCCAAGAGCCCATGCTCCACAACAAGAGAAGCTACCACAATGAGAAGGCTGCACACCATGAGGAAGAGTAGCCCCCACTCACTGCAACTAGAGAAAGCCCGCACGCAGCAATGAAGACCCAACACAGCCAAAAATAAATAAAATTAACTCTTTAAAAAAAAAAAGTTTGTGTTGAAAACTGGACATTTTAGATAATTTATTCACCAAATCTGGATATGATTTCAGTGCCTTCCACTCCAAGGCTTGTTGTTGTTTTTGCTTGTTTAGTCACTAACTGGACCATTTTAGTAGCATGTTTCCCCTGAGGTGGAAAACTTATGATGTTGCTCCTTAGAGGGTGCTTCCTGGGGCATATTTATAATCAGTCTGGGATGACAGTGGTTTTGTTCAAGCCTCTCTTTGACTGTCTCTTTTCCTGATCAACCCAGCTGGCAGACTCCACTAATTACTCTACTGCTCATTTCTTTTCAGCATAGACTAATATCCCATTGTCTGGATAGGCCACTTTTTAATTTATCCTTTCACTACTGAAGGACATCTCAGTTGCCTCCAAGTTAAGGCATTTGTGAATAATGCTACTCTAAACATCTATTTGCAGGTTTTTATGTGGACAAGAGTTTTCAAAACCTTTGGGTAAATACCAGGAACATGAATGATGGATCGTATGTTACGGGTAAGTTTAGTGTTGTTAGAAATCACCAAACTGTTTTCCAAAGTAGCTGTACCATTTTACATTCCCACCAGCGATGTATGAGTGTTTCTGTTGCTCTACATCATCTCCAGCACTTGGTGTTGTAGCATTTTGGATTTTGGCCATTCTAATAGGTGTGTAGGGGTGTCTTAATGTTTTCAATTGCATTTCCCTACTGACATGTGATGTGGAGTTCTTTTCATAAGTTTATTTGCCATCTGTATATCTTCTTTGATGAAGTTTCTGTTAAGGTCTTTGGCCCTTTTTTTTTTTTTTAATCAGGTTGTTTGTTTTCCTATTGTTGAGTTTTAAGAGTTCTTTGTATATTTTGGATTGTTATCAAATGTTCTTTATCATATGTCTTTTGAAAGTATTTTCTCCCAGTTTGTGTCATGTCTTCTAATTCTCTTGACATTATCTTTCAAAGAGCAAACACTCATTTTTAATTCTAATGAAGTCCAGCCTATACATTATTGCTCTAATATATGACAACTTTGGTGTTTTATCTAAAAAGTTATCACTACACCCAAGGTCATCTAGGTTTTCTCCTATGTTATCTTCTAAGAATTTTATATTTTTGCATTCTACATTTAGATCTAAGATCCATTTTGAATTAATTTTTGTGAAGGGTGTAAGGTCTGTGATTTCTTTTTTTTTTTTTTGCACACGGATATCAGTTTTTCCAGTACTGTCTTTGAAGAGACAGTCTTTGCTCCACTGTATTACCTTTGCTTCTTTGTCAAAGATCAACTGACTATATTTATGAGGGTCTACTTCTGTGCTCTCTATTTTGTCTCATTGATCTATTTGTGTATTCTTTTGCCAATACCGCACTGCCTTGATTACTGTAGCTTTATAGTAAATCTTGAGGTCAGATAGTGTCAGTCCTCCAACTTTGTTCTCCTTCAACACTGTGTTGACTATTCTGGGCCTTTTGCCTTCCACATATAAATTTTAGAAGAACTTTATTAGTATCCATAAAATAACTTGCTGTGATTTTTGTTGGGATTTTATTGAATATTGATCAGTTATGTAGGTTTTTCATCGATTTATTTTTATCAGGTTGAAGAAGTTCTGTTGTAATTCCTAATTTGCAGAGTTAAATTGTGAATTGGTGTTTTTATTGACCAATATACGTGGTAATTGGCCATATTTTCCTCCTAATTTCTATGCGTGATAATTTTTTGTTTGATATCAAGTATTGTGAATTTTATGTTATTGCCTACAGGATTTTGTTATATTCCTTTAATGAGTATTGGCTTTTGTTCTGACACACAGTCAGCTAACTTTAGATCAATTTGAGGCTTTCAAGTCTTGCTTTGGCCTTTGTTATGGCAGTTCCAGAGAGCCTTTATTTTGGGATTTTTTTTATCCCCACTACTATGGAATATCATTCTGAAGAATCTAACAGATGCCTCATTTCCTAGGAGGTCATTCCACTCTGGCTGCTAGGATCACCAGCTCTTGCCAAACTTATGTGAGTTCTGATAATATATGGTCTTTTGCTTTCCAGTGGTTCTTTCTTTGGCCTTGGGTAGTTTCATCTTATGCATGTATGGAGATCAGTGTTCAGCCAAAATTTCAAATCTTAGGAGATCTTTGCCTATGTAATTCCTTCTTTTCTGGTATTGTCACCTGAAAATTCTAATTGTTTCAGTCCCCCCAAACTCTAATCTCTGTATTCTCTACAAAGTAAGCTTATCAGACTCTGCATCCTCCCTCTCTCTGTAGCCTGATAATTGTTTCTGAGCTATAAATTGAGAAATCATAAGACTTACCTAAATTTTATTTGTGTTTAGGCTTGCAGCATTTCTTTTTTTAAACAAAAAATATTTATTTGGGTGCACTGGGTCTTAGTTGTGGCAGGCGGGCTCCTTAGTTGTGTCATGTGGGCTCCTTAGTATGGCATGGGAACTCTTAGTTGCAGCATGCATGTGGGATCTAGTTCCCTGATCAGGGATAGAACTCAGGCCCCCTGCATTGGGAGCGCAGAGTGTTATCCACTTCGCCAGCAGGGAAGTCCCAAGGCTTGTAGCATTTCTGTGACTTTTGTCTAGTATCTAAACATTTGTATGCAATGTATTTTCTTTAATTATCTAGCTGCTCATGGCAGTAGGGCAAGCCTATAGCAGGACATTTTTCTTGGGTTTGGGTATGAGTAGATGTGTCCTTCCTATCTAAATCTATATTAGCAAAGAAAAAAATTTATAGTTAAAAATTACGTAGTTGAAAATGTGACCATTTACTTAATTTCTCTAGCTTCAAATGCATTCTACTTTGCCCAAAGCTGCTTTGTTCTTTATTTAAATTTTCATCTGTAAATTGCTTTAAAAAATGTCTTACACACAGTAGATTTTCACTAAACACTGAGTGAATCATTGATGAATAAATGATGAATGACTGTACCATCTTCCATAGGAATGGGGATATCAGTTGGATATATTACTTACAATATGGATGTATCAGAACACTCTCCTGACAGGGAGCTCTTTTTTATTTCCCTGAAGTATTAAATTTATTGGCCTATTGGGCTGCAGATGAATACTGAAGCATGAGTATGTGAGACTGCTGCTTAACTTGCTCCCTTCCTTAAAGAAATGCCCATTAAACACAAGAAAAATATTAGACTAATCTCTCCTAGTATGGCCATTTCCAAGGCACTACTATCATAATATAGTGGAGTACTTTCATCTGATGACTTGAGTTCTAATTTAGCATCACCCTTCACTAACATATAACTTTGGAGAGGAAATTTCAACTCCTTGGGTTTAACTTTACATTCATATTAAATGAAGTGGTTGGACTAACTAAAGTACCTGCTCACACCTGAGATCTTGTTCAAAGCTATTTAAGAAAATATTTCTTTTCTCACTGATTCATTCTCATTAGATGCACTTTCCAAAGAGGGTTGCCTGATATATTTTTTTTAATATCTCGCCTTAGTGAGAACATAAAAATAGAAATAACTCAAAGAGAGGAAGTAACACAAATATCAATAATACAAGATGCAATATAATTTTATTGCATTTGATATGACTTTTCAGAGCTAAGTTAAAGCTAGCAGAAAATTCTTTATCTGGTCATTAGTTCAGTGCTCCATAGAATAAAGTACTTCTAGAGCTATAAAACGGGGCTGTATCATTTAATTTGAGACAACTGATTTACTCCTACTGATATACCACCAAAATATCTCGTAAGCATATTTCCTTTCTCCAGCTCCACTGTGAAGACCCCAGTAATGCACTCCCTTTTGGGTGCTGAATGGATATTAAGTTCTATGCCATATACTTTACAAGTTATACATATATAGTCTTCGCCCCATGATACTTACTGTTAAATCCTCAGCCTTTGGACTCCAGAGCTTGCTTTTTAAATCACTATTCTCTTACAATCTCCTTTCTGAACTAACTGATATCCCTGAAATACCAATGTATCATGCACAGTGCTGCTAGATCACCAGTTCTCCCACTGACACAAAATTCTTTGAGATTCTCTAGCATGTACATTAACAGTACAGAAACCTGGCTGATAATAGTGATCCCTGGCTACTTGAAAAAGAGTATGTGTATATACTTGATATATATGTATATATTACATGATATATATATGTTATACACATACATATATACATACATGTATATATGTATGTGTATATGTTTGGCCTCATCTGCATCTGCAAAATCATAAATTCAAAGAGTAAATACTAGAAATCTGTGTTTTTCAAAATGTTGCAGGTTATTCCAATGATGAGCCAACACTGGTGAGCTGTGGTTTCCAGACTGTCTGAGCTTCTTACTGTCTGTGTTGTATCTACCCAAAATGCTGCCACAAGCTTCACCCCCTAACTCCTAACATATGTTCCAATGTCATTGAACAATATTTCTCAAACACATCATCTCCTCTTATGACTCCACAATACTTCTTAAAAATTACACCTGCCTGGAACAAAACCCGTCTTTTCATTCAATTAGCAGGTTCCTTCTCTGTCAATCAAAATATATGTGCACTTCTAATGGGGAGACTTCTCTCTTCATCCTTATGAATGTTTCTTCTCCTGTTCTGTCCTATATGAAAGGATTTGATTTAACAATTATTATCAGGCCTTTGATACCCACTAAGGGAAGTACTGGAAGGAAAATTACATGAGAAGGGAATTATTGATTCTGGTGTCTAAGATCTGTCATTCACATGCTTGTGATAGTAATGACTAAACTGGAGCCAATATTTTCTACATTTAGTCTAATAAGTTCAAGTAAACATGCCCACCCCTAAAACAAGACAAAAGTTGCAACAGAATTACAAATAAAATACAACTAATTCCATCAAGTCAAACATGAAGGAGGAAGGGTCAGAAGAGGACTTGCATGATATCTCATATCTCATGCATGATATGATTATCTGCATATGAGAAATTGTACAATGCAATTGTACAAACCAATGTAAAACTAACAGGATGAGGAGTAGAAGTGGAAATACAGAAGATGAAAAAATAGATGAGGGATAAAACGAGTAGGCATATGAATTCAAATTCCTGATATATACTAGGTGATTTCAGTTCTCATTAATATTAATCATTAAAGTTGTGTAAGAGAGAAACTCTGTTCTTATCTTCAAGAGAAGAAAATTGAGACCCCAAGATATTTTGAGTAATTAATCCATGTTTATATTATGACTTTCTGGTGTAGCCAGGGTTTAAGCCTATATTCATTTATTTATTAAAGTTTTTTTTTTTGATGTGGACCATTTTTAAAGTCTTTATTGAATTTGTTACAATATTGCTTCTGTTTTTTGTTTTGGTTTTTTGACCGCAAGTTATGTGGGAATCTTAGCTCCCCGACCAGGGGTCAAACCCATACCCCCTGCGTTGGAAGATGAAGTTTTAACCACTGGACAGCCAAGGAAGTCCCTCAAGCCTGTTGTTAAATCGTGGTCATTTTTTTTCTTTTCACCATAATTTTCCCACTCAAAACTCTCAGGTGAAAACTGAATCTTTGAGCATGAGTCAGAGATGAGCAATGAGCAAAATAAAAAGGTAATTATTAGAATATATTAGAATGCCATATAGCACAGAATACAGGTGTATCACCATTTTGAAACTGCAAAATACAATCTATTTCTGAAGAGAAAACATCATGGTATAGAGAAGAAAAAACAGATTTGGAGGCAGAAAAACTTGAGTTGGAATTCTGGTTCTGTCCTAATTAGCTGTATAAGATAATCTCTGAGCCTCTGTATGTATACACACATGTGTATGTGTGTGTCTGTGTGTGTTTGTATGCATATGTGTACGTGTATATATATGAAGTATAATACTACCAATTTCATAATTTAGTTCTAAATCCTAGAGGAAATAGAAAAATGCTCACAATCATGATTATCTCTAGATAAGAACTTAGGAATGCATTTTTTTTTCCTGCCAATCATACTAGTTACCTGGTTGGAACTGCTTACCATATACGGACATGAACAGAAAACATGCAGTGTTTAGCTTTTCTTCAAGTATTAATTGGATAGTGGAATTGTTCTATTTTTGTAAAGGTTGTTCATTCTGAGATCACTATGGAGACAGGAAGGACCTCTCAGGGTAAGCAGGGATCCTAGACCAACCCTCTCTGATTACCTAGGACACTTCCTAGGTAGCTGTAGTTGCTTCCATTCTAGCTGGCAGGGAAGGAAGATGTTCTAGCTTGGAAAAATGCTCCACTTCTGCGTTCTACTTCCTATCTAATGTCTTGTCAAGTACTGCTCTATTCCATAGCAGTTCTCAGAGATTACCCCCAAATGAAGGTGTGACGAGTAAAAATAGTTATTTTCCTGTGGAAGCCATTTTACCCACCACATATTGGAATCCCACTGAATGCATTCTTAAAAACAAACAGACAAGCAAAATCATAAAGAACATCAGACTTGATTCAGAAAAAGTGGGTTCTAGTCCCATTGCTACCACTAGGTTGCATATCTGCATAAATTTTCTTTGAAATACTTATCACATTCCCTAGTTCTTTTCTAGTGTTGAGAAATCAGGGAGGAATAAAACTGAAAGCATCTTTCCTCTTAGAAACCTAACATCTCCATTTTCAGAGAAATGTGACTTAAGAAAAAAAATCAATAACTCAACCCCTTTCGGACGGCTCTGTTTTGGCCCTTCAGTTCTTTGCCTCCATGGCATGCTGTGATATGATCTGTCTCCCTGCAAGACACTGAATAAGAGAACTGTCAGTATGACATGTGCTGAAAAGGACTAGTTTAACCCTAAACCAGGGCTTCTCCTTGGTCTATCCAAAAACATCTTACTTTCCCCCAGTGATTTTCTGTTACTATTTCCTTTGTTTCTTCAAATAAACAGAAAAGAACTAGGAAAAAATGGGGACAGTAGAATAAGATTACAATCAAAACATGGGTATAAGTTCACTGGATAAATAAGAAAGTGGTATTCTTACTGTTGGAAAGCCTACATTTGCTAAGTTTCAGTACATGGACCGGGACCTCTGAGATTCAGAAACTGGTTTTATTTATTTATTTATTTTTAATTGTGTTATTTTAAGTTCTGTTTGATATAATAGTCCTAATATCCAAAAGTTCTGGGTTGTATACAGCTCTGCTCATTTAGAATGTTCCCTTCTATTTAAGTGTGCAAAAATCCAACATTTTGTGTACATACTTCTGCTTCTTAAAGCATGAAGCAGAACAATTAAAAAACCCTTAATCAAATGCAACTCTTGTTCTAGAAAAATGAGATTGCCATACTTTATTTTCTTATGTGACTTGCCCTCGTACTTCCAATTACAACCTAAGATGTCAGAATGCAAGATCAGTGTTTGATTTACTTTTGTTCTCCTCATGGAGCCCATTTCTTACTACTCCCCTAAATGTTTGTAGTCTGAATTGAACATGGATTTGAAAATAAGCACATGGGCAAAGTCTGTAAAGAATGAATTATTAAATTAGAAACAATAGTAGCAGATTATTTCTTCCCTAATCTGAGCTAGGTTTTTAAAGAGAAAGGGATACAACATGAGCCTTTTAAGAACAGTGGGAAAATCTAGTAAATTCTGACTTTTACCTCGTTTTCTTGAGTGTCCAACAGAATCTTTGCGCTGCAGAATGATTATCTTGGAAAACCAGTTTTGTTTTCTAGATTAGCCGTACCTGGCAGTCTTCATATTGTCCATATCAGAGCTAATT
Source organism: Tursiops truncatus (assembly GCF_011762595.2). Lineage (NCBI taxonomy): Eukaryota > Metazoa > Chordata > Mammalia > Artiodactyla > Delphinidae > Tursiops > Tursiops truncatus. The sequence continues at coordinate 22,561,001 of NC_047052.1, forward strand.
AAAATGCAGTCCTAAGATCACCTGCAAAAGCATTACCTGGGAAGTTAGTTAAATATACAGATTACTAGACTGTAAATACGAATCTTGGGGAGACAGTATCTGGTTCTTGCAGACAAGCACGAGAAGCCTATTCTATACCATCTAGCTCAATATCCTGCAAAATCTTAAGTAATGTGAGGTTAGCAATGGATTGGAAATAGGTTTTTTAGCTGTGTTCTGAAGTCCACAGATGAGCCTGTACTGTTGATAGCAAAATGATGGTGGCCAGGTTGACTTGGTTTGCTCTCTTGGAATCTACATGGGCTTCTGGTCTGAGACATGTTTAAGTACCATGCAAACACGCACCAAAAATATTCATCTTTAGTGCTGGGTGGAGGGCACATCAGAGTTAGGTTTAATTTCCAGATTTGTCACAGTTAGCTGCACAAATTACTTTAACTCCCTGAACCTCATTTTCCTTACCAGTGGCCATATTGAATTCCTCTCACAGTTTGAAGAGTACTTACCCCAATATCTGATACCATGGATATGTGCAAAAAGTAGTTTACTCTGTTAGACAGATGCCTTAATACTAGGCTGCCAAAATCCTGAGAAGTCTGCATTCTAAATAACTTGGCTCATACCTCCTTTCCAAAAAAACATCGTATTGTACATCAATCAGGAGTCAATCGCAAGATATGGGAGATGTTGGAACTAGAAAGGTGTCCTTCCAGAGAGTTGACATTGAAGAACACTTCTCCATAAATGGTTAGCAATAAACAGGGTATGGGACCAAATAAATTTTGGAGAATTGCCCATTTTATATCTTTCTTGGAAAGTGATAATGCCTACTTGGCTAGAAAAAAAGTTATGGGAAATATAAAGCAAGGTAAGATATTAATTTTATTTAAATGCACCTTTCCACCAATATAGTGGATCATAGAATCTTTTTTTTTTTTTGATTACAAACATTTCAAAGACAGTATTGCATAGAATACACTTTAGTAAATGCTAATTTCAAAGTCCATGGAGAAAATCTGCCCAATCTACTTTCTCCCAGTTAATCTCAGCCCTTCCTTAAAAGCTAATTAAAACTCATTTGAGCCATTCCTGAAAGCCAAATAGCAAAGAAATCACTTCCTTTTTTTTCTCCCAGGGTCATGATCTTGGCGTCAATTTCTAGTGATTAAACCTCAAGAGCTAAACATCAGCCTTCAAATGAGCTCATCATATCTGATGACACCTAGTTATTGCTGAAATCACTACCGATATATAGTTTTATCTGAACTCCTCCAAGAATGTGAAAGTATCATTTCCAAAACCTAACCTGAACTCTTAAGTCTGTGTTGTTACTTTCTCTTTAAAAAAAAAAAAAATTTTGTGTCCCTCATGACTTTTAAAGAGGGCTCCTTTACTTTTTTAATTTTATTTATTTTTGGCTGCCCTTGGGTCTTCGTTACTGCGTGTAAGGAACGGCACCAAAGACGGAGGAGAGCTTAAACAAGCTTTATTTGGGAACGCTCCCGGGCGAGGTTCACCGGTCCGAGAAAAAGGGGCCAGAGAAGTCGCGCCCGGGCTAGGGTTTGGGCAGAATTTATAGGGGAAGACGGGAAAGGGGTGTGGTGAATCCGGGAGGGCACAGGTTATTCCTTATATGGTGGTCTCTTCGGGTATCGTGGCAATATCCGGTGCCGATTGCATCAGTCTCGGGACCGTTAGTCCCGCCCCTCGAAAGGCGGGAAGGCTGGGCCGGGTGGAAAGTCCTCAGGTCAGTTCCTGGAACTGGGTGGTCCGGAAAGTCTCGGTCTGATGCAACCTGTGAGTCTGATTGCGTTCCCCTGCCTCGGGCCAGTTGGCCTTACACTGCGCGTGGTCTTTCTCTAGTTGCGGGGGCTACTCTTTGTTGAGGTGCACGGGCTTCTCATTGTGGTGGCTTCTCTTGTTGTGGAGCACGGGCTCTAGGCGCGCGGGCTTCAGTAGTTGTGGCTCATGGGTTCTAGAGCGCAGGCTCAGTAGTTGTGGCGCAACGGCTTAGTTGCTCTGCGGCATGTGGGAGCTTCCTGGACTCAGGGCTCGAACCCGTGTCCCCTGCATTGGCGGGCGGATTCTCAACCACTGCGCCACCACAGAAGCCCAATTATTTCTTTCTTGACACAAAAGGTCTGAGGCAGAGGCACCCACGGAAGAAGGCATTATGAGAACAGTCAGATTAGATTTGTGAAGACAATTAAGCTCAATTCTTTATGGCTGCTTTTTTCTTAGCTTTGAAATGTTTCTTTCTGTTGAACCCTTTGGATTTCTGGTAGCGTTACTGGGGGGGAAAAAGTGATATTTATCAAACAAACAAACAAGAACAAAGTAATAAATCTACTTCTGTTCTTACTATGTGAATTAAATTGAGGGACTATGGAAGTTTGCAGTTTTGTGTTAGGAGTTTTAAAGAAGGTATCTTTAGCATTTCCTTTCCTGAAAATATGTCTCTGCAGAGTGCTGTCAAATTTTAATTGTCCCCAGAGGACAGGTTACAGATAATTAAATCAACTCTCTCCAGCAAAGAATACTTTAAAACACTTCTGAGAGCCCTGTCGTTTTTACCTGACCTTTGAGAAAAACACTTAGCAATTGACGTAGTTTGTGTTTTTGTTAGAGGTTTTTCTTTGGCAGAGATGAATTAGCATCTGCCTTCATAAAGTCTGAGTTCAGATAAACGAGACACAGCCATTTGCTTGTCTTCTCATACTGGGTGCGCCTTGGATTGGAGGTCCATTTTATTCTAGATCAGTTTCATCAGTGGAGCTATATGAAAGAAAGTACATAATTTACTTCACAGTCTTTAAGAATGACTTATATTCAGTATAGAAACTAGGTAGAATAAATATTTTTTCTCAAACTGCAGCAACTACCCTTATGCTTGTAAGAAACAGGGATGACACTGATGCTATTCCAGAAGCTTTAGCAGTTTCAGCTACGGGAGACTCTCTGAAAGGGCTTGAGATATATGTGGGTTGACTTGCCAATTTTCTTCTTTATCCTTTCATAAAGCACCAATTCTGTGGTCAACCCCTAAATGTAAATTCTTGTAATTGGGAGTTCTAAAGTCTAGAGCACTTTCTTGCCTGTAAATACTGTCCCATATAGAACTTTGTACACATCAGATTCTCAGATGTGTATTAAGTAAGTAAAATGCTTATTAATTAAGCAAAGTAAATGCTTATTAATTAAGTAATGTGTTGTGGGGAAGTGGGTAGACCATTGGGTTTGAAGTTGGAATAATCTGCTCCATCTTTCCCACTATGTTTCTGTGAAGGTAAGTGAATCTACCTAGATATCAGTTATCTTTTCTATAAAAGAAGGCACTTTGATTTAAATTTTGATGAACTGTGTTAAAATTCCTCTGTTCACCTAAACAAAAACTATTGAAATAGGACTTTTTCTTAAAAGTTCATAGGTATTTGTTTAGTCATCGTACATTTGTCAAGTTTGTTTGATGGGCCAGAAAAGATAAATGAGACCATTCTTACCTAAATAAGCTCACTGTGGGAATATAATTCTATAATTGAACAGTTTATTTTCTGTGGGTTAGGCTTCCCTTCAAAGTATTTCACATATTTTAAAGTTTCTCTGTGGCTGGCATCTCTTATGATGCTGCCAGTAATCTTTAAATTTATATATATATTTTTAATTACAAAGGAGTACATTCTGACTGATAGAAATTAAGCAAATGCAGAATGGCACGAAAACGACAACACTAATTCCATGATCCCACTATTCAGAAGAAATGAGCTATTTAATTTAGAAAGTAGATAGGCATAATACCAATATCAAATGTATCTACACGTTATTGATAAACATTAGTACACAGTAACTTTGCATTTCCTCTAAGAAGATAAAACGTAAATATATGAAATACCATAGTCACTTTTTTTTTTTTCTGACTAAAAGATAATCAATTGCCTTTATTCCTGAAAAAATGACTTCTTATCATCAAGCTCCGTAAGACCAGCTGATGGTATTAATCATTTCTACATTTCCTTTCAGGGCTTCAATCTGAGGAGTCCAAAGTCATGAGGCTTCTGAGATAATAAAACAATATTGTATCTTAAATTACTCCTCATCTCCCCCAGTGTATAGTGGAAATTGTCATATTACTTCCTCCTAAACTATTTTGTTGACAAAATCCTCCAGCAGCAATAATTGGCTAGATATTTATACTTGAGATTTACTTCAGGTATTAAAGAAAATCTTATTGTAAGGCCTTTTATTAGAAGTTTGTCAAGAATGAGCTCATTCATAGACAATTTTCTGTTCTCCATCCAATGTTTATTTCCAAAATGGAGAAGCAGAATCCTGATTCAGTGATGAAAATTTTCTTTGCTTAAAATCCATATTATATTTGAATGGGACTTAGTTTACATGTAATATTGAATTCAAATTTGAGCAGCTGCATCATTTTGGGGAGAAATAATTCCAAGTGCTTTCATGGCTGAAATTTTAATGTTATATCTAATTTGCCCAGATAAGAGCTCAAAATCAGCGTTTTGTGAGGAAATGATAGAAACTGTCATTAAAGTTGTTGAAAGTAGAAAACTCAGGTAAAAAGTTAAAGACAAATTTTTTCCCCATTTTTCTTTCTTTCTTTTTGAAATGAATCCTCAAATTTTTTGAACCATTATTTTTTCAGAAGGAAAAAAATTGTCAAAATCATTCTATTTGTGCCCTTGGTTGTGGATGATAAAAAATGAATTGACAATAGTTCACCAGAAATAATTCCAAATGCTTTAAAATACTTCCACATTTGTGGAGAGATTTATGTTCTGTGCAGTATGAACAAAATCAGATTTTGTTTATTATAATTCATAACACCACAGTGAGACTCATAGCACCCAATTCTGTCTACCTCTCCTCAGCACTTCTACTTAAAGCACCTTCAGTGTCATCTAACCTTGGTACCTCAAAGAAGCCAGGTTAATGGAGAATTATGCTGCCACCACTATCTGGGATAACAATTGCCCTATTCTCAGAGCCATTTCTGTAACTCACGTTTCTAGAATGTGACTCTCCTATAACTATAAACTCCTGATTCTGGAACTGAACTCCCAGATTCCATGGTAGAAAATCTCATTCTGCAATTCCATCTACCTACTGGACATCAAAAATTTATGGCTGAAAAATATCTTGAAATATCCATAAATAAAATCACAATTTTTTCCTTCTTTTACCCCACCACTTACTTTTGGTTCTCTCAGTGCCTACTTTTTTTTGGTAGATGTTGACTCCCACTTATGTCTCAACAGTTGCTATCTGCTAATTTCACAAACTGGAAATCTGAAATTCACCCTAACTCCTCCGTCTCCATAACCACCAATAACCTGCGTACAATAAAGGACCATGTCCTATCCACTCTAAGGATGCCTAAACATCTATTAACATTTTGCCCAACTTTCATAGTCACAGAAACTGCATTAGATAACAGTTCTTCCCCTTCTGTCAAAGACTGTTGCCATGCATCCTGACTGCCTATCCTCCTTTCAGTATTGACCCTTTCAATTGGGGCATTCCTAACACTCTTGTCAAAATGGTCAACCTAAAATGAAGACAAAAACATCCTCCTGCTTTAATCAACTTAATGGCCTCTTGTCCTTGGGCTCATCCCTTGCCAATAGAATTCAGATGTCTACATTATTTCGGATCAGTTGTCTTCTGACGGTTCCTGAGTATGAGATATTGGGGTATTTTGACTCTTAGGGTTGTGCATGTTTAGTGAACATGACAATAACTTTCTCCCTGACAAGACTGACACCAAAATGGCTTTCCCTTGATTTACCTATTACAGCATCTAACCCTCATCTCATATTACCACCATCTTCTGAGTCAACACTTGCTTAAACAAGCAACTGAAACTGTTGATTATGACTTTAAATTTAATCATACACTCATAATTTCTTTTAACTATTTACTTTTTATATTGTGGTCTCTTCTTAGTCTTCCCTAGTTACTGTCCTAAATCAATTTTCCAATATTTGCTTTAATATAGTTCCACAAATTAAACAAAATACGTGTATATGTTTTATACATATGTATAAATATATATATATATACATTTAAACCTGCTTTGAAAAAAGAACATAAGATATAATACATCAAGGAAAATAAGACTTACAAGAAAAAATATTGATGTGAGAAATATCTTTGACAACCTCTTCGAATCTCCCATATATAATAATCCTCTCTACCTCTTCAAACCTCTCATGTAGAAGAATTCCTTCTCTCCCTCTTTTTCAATCGCTTTCTTTCTCCCTTTTAATTAGTGCATTCTGTAACCTTGACTGTCAAGAAAGTATCAAATGCCATCTCTAAGGAAATGACTTTCCATCTTTATTTCAGTAATCAAAATCTGGAACTCTAATCAGGACTACAGAGTATCCTTTCCCAGATGCTGACAATAATGCTTTCTTCTCTCACCTCTCTTGACATGCATCTCTCTTCTGCCATTCATGATAGTCTATTGGACTCAGCGGTTCTTATATATTGTTGGTGCAAGAAGTTTTTAGTTTCAGTTAAGATGGAGTATGCACATTTAGCTACTGTTGCTCACTGATTATTAGTAAAAATCATGGAAGGAAATCAAGCAGCTGCTAGAGGATGGTGTGCGGTAAATGAGAGCAGGCAGATAGAGTAGGGAAATTAAAACAAAAAAGGGCCATATGGTGATAAATTACCTGCTTGTGTTTGCTCTTTTTGTTGTTATGTTTTGCTCTGTGCTTTTGTTGTTATATTATGCTCATTTTTCTCCTGTATCTTCTTGATTAGACTCTCGTAACTCCAAGATTTGTACATGGGTATAGACAGAAATGTTATAAGAAAAAGCAGTGGTTCTCAACAAAGGAATGAGATGGTGGCATAGGAGGTAGCAGGATGAAACTCTTCTGGCTCCTCCGGCACTGTGCTCGGCAAACCCTGGTGAAAACCTGAGAGCAACAGAGACAGCAGGGAGGGGAGACGGTGGGTGGTGGCAGCAGGAACAGTTCCACACTCTTTGCTCTTGCTGTTTTGCTTCAACACTGACCCAGTCATGGGAAATGTGCAATACAATGGGGATACTAAATCCTCAGGTTTTTAACCAGAGCAGCAGGAAGGAGGACACTGGGAATTCAGGAGTATGGAGAAGATCACAGACAGACAGACAAAAGAGATGCTTTGAATACATATGTGTAAGTCTTGGGCTCTTCCTTGAACTACCCATGTGTAGAACTGATCAGAATCAACAACGCAAAACTTTTGAAGATTGAACAAATGTGTGGATCACTGCCAACCCCAGTGTGAAACTTGGTTGTTTCACATACTGGACCAACCAAAATTGGCCAGCAAAGGCTTTGAAAACTAAACTGTCACTAGAATCACAATTCAAAAAAAAGTAAGTCAGGACTTGTGATTTGAATCAAACCAGTTTGATTGGTTGCTTTAAAAAAAGTTATTTAAGAGATTTTTACAGGACCCAAAGTCTCATAATAGCTTTAAATTATGCATTATAATCATGTACCATGAATACAGTCTTCAAATGAATGGAAATATAGAAGATTTGTCAGTGAAGAAGAATCTTTAAAAGTGGAAATTTTAGTACTGAAAAACATAAAAATGTAAATGTTTGAATCACCAGAAAGACTCAATAAAAGAGATGACGTATGAAAAGATCAGTGGAATTGAAGGTAGATTAGTAGAAATCATAGTTCTAAACAACAGAGAAAAAAGATTGAATCCAAATGAACAGAACTTCAGGGACCTGTGTGACAATATCAAAAGTTCTAACTTTTGTGTCATTGCAGACTCAACAGGAAGACACAAGAGATAGGTTGTGGCAAAATATTTGAATTGACAATAGCTGAAAACTTTCCAAATTTGGTAAAGCCCATAAACTTGTAGATCCCAGAAACTCAGCAAACTCCAAGCAGAATTAACTTAAAGTAAATCATGCCAGACACATTACAATCAAACTTCTGAAAACCAAGGATAAAGAGAAAACAATTAAAAGCAGACAGAGAAAAACAATACATTGCACATAGAAGAAAATGGTTCAAATGGCTCCAGATTTCTAATCGAAATCAGTGGTGGCAACAAGAGAGTAGAACAGCGTTTCTTAAAGTTCTTAGAGGAAAAACAAATGTCAACTTAGAATTCTCTATTCAGCAAAACGATCTCTCTGAAATGAAAGTGAAATATGTTCTCTGATGAAAGAACATTAAGACAATTTGTTATCCATAAACATGCTTTAAAAGGATGCAAAGGAGCTTATTCAATGGAAAAGATACTACAAAAGAGGGAAATCTGGAACCTTAGGGATGAATTAAGAGCAACAAAGACGGCAGCTATCTGTGTAAGTGTAATAGATTACATTTTGCCTTTTACAATTTTTAAAATATGTATGACTATTGAAAGCAAAAATTATTACATTGATTTTTTTTCAAATTATGTATATATAATACATATGACAACTACCACATAAATTAGAGATCCCTATGGGATATTTTACTTCGAGTGACTTTGCAGCTTTTTATTTTATCTCAGTGTTCTTGGAGAGGAAAACTCAGTATAATTTAGATGCCAATTCTTCACAAACTGATCTTTAGAGTTAATGCAATCTCCATTAAAATCTCAGAAGGTTTCAATCTTTTTTCTCTGTTGTTTAGACTATGATTTCTACTAATCTACCTTCAATTCCACTGATCTTTTTTTTTTTTGGGGGGGGGGTGGGTACGCGGGCCTCTCATTGCTGTGGCCTCTCCCATTGCGGAGCACAGGCTCTGGACGTGCAGGCTCAGCGGCCATGGCTCACGGGCCCAGCCGCTCCGCGGCATGTGGGATCTTCCCGGACTGGGGCACGAACCTGTGTACCCTGCATTGGCAGGCGGACTCTCAACCACTGCGCCACCAGGGAAGCCCCCCACTGATCTTTTAATATGTCATCTCTATTATTGAGTCTTTTTGGTGATTTAAACATTTACATTATTGTGTTTTTCAGTTCTAAATACCTCAGAAGGTATTTTATAAATATAAACAAGCTGATTCTAAAATTTATTTGGAAAGAGACGTGAAATAGAAGAGCTAAAATAATTTTGAGAAAGAACTACAAAGTTAGAAGACTCTTGATTTTAAGACCTAAAAAAAGCTTCATTAATCAAGGCTATGTGGTGTAGACACAGGGAACAATGGAATTGAATAAAGAGTGCAGAAATGGAAACAAATATGGTCAATTAATTTTTGAAAAAGTTGCAAATGCAATTCAATAGAGAAAGCATAGCCTTTTCAACAAATATTGCTGGAATAATCAGACATCCATATGCAAAAAAATGAAGTTTAAACTTTATACTATATATAAAAAACAAGTGAATCATAGATTTATTTAAATGTAAAACATAAGCCTATTAAACATTTTAAAAAGAAAACATAGGAAGACTCTGTGACCTAGAGTTATGCTAAGTGTTCTTATTTATGACAATAAAATAATGATTAATAAAAAATGATTAACTGAACTTTATCAAAATTAAAAACCTTTGCTCTGTAAAAGACCCTGTTATGGACGTGAAAAGACAATCTGTAGATTTCACACACACCAAAAATAAAAACAGTTTCAAATCACATACCTAACAAAACGCTTTATTCAGGATGTATAAAGAATTCTGCAATCTTGACAGTGAAAAAACAAACCAATTTAAACAGGCAATATATGTGAACAGATACTTCACTGAAGAAGATACTTGAAAGCAACTATACACACGAAAAATATAATTAGTCATTAAGGAATTTCAAATTAAAGCTGGACTGATGTACTAATACGTACCTATTAGGATGGCTAAAATAAAATTTATAAAGATAACAATATGACAATACCAAATTGACAAGGATATGGAACATTTGGAATTCTCACCCACTGATGGTAACAATGCAAAATGTTACAGCCACATTGGAATACAGCCTGGTGGTTGAAGTAAGCATACACCTACCATGAGACCCAGCAATCCCACTCCTAGGCACGTACCCTAGAGAAATGCCTATATATTCAACCAAAAATCTGTACATGGATAGTTCTAGCAGTATTATCCATAGTCACCCAAATGTGGAAACAACCTAAATTTTCTTTAACATTTGAATAAACAAATTGTGGTATAATGGATTGCTATCCAGCAGTTAAAAAGGAACAAATTATTGATAAACACAATAGCACAATTGAATCTCAAAAGCATTATGCTAAGTGAAAGAAACCAAATATTACATATTATCTGATTCTAAATATATTACATTCTAGAAAAGACAAAATTACAGGGATGAAGAATAGGTTTCTTATTGGCTGGGGTTAGGAGTTTTGGGAGTGCTTGACTAGCATGGGGCAGCACAAGAGAAATTTTGGGGGTTGTGGAATTATTCTGTATCTGGTTTGCAGTGATGGCTACACAAATTTACATGTATGTTAAAAATCATACAGTTACATACGAAAAAGTGATTTTTTTTACCAAATGTAAATTTAAACATATTTATTTATATTTATATTATTATATTTGAGGAAAGACCATATGTAAATATGTATATGTGTTTATACATACACACAGAACACAATTTTTAAAAAGTAGTGCAACTTGTTGACATCACTTACCCAGTTGTTCATTTATTTATTGATTCATTCATCCATGCCTCCATTCAACAAGTATTTCTTGGGTCCCAACTTTATCACAGAGTGACTTTAAACCTCCTACTTTCTCCTTTCCCCTTTTCTTCCTCAAGGACAAGTTGTTTGAAAGACAGAAATTCCACCTATAAGTGTCCATCAACAGATGAATGGATAAAGAAGATGTGGCACATATATACAATGAAATATTACTCAGCCATAAAAAGAAACGAAATTGAGTTATTTGTAGTGAGGTGGATGGACCTAGAGTCTGTCATACAGGGTGAAGTAAGTCAGAAGGAGAAAAACAAATACTGTATGCTGACACATATATACGGAATCTAAAAACAAAAAACAAGTGGTTCTGAAGAACCTAGGGACAGGACAAGAATAAAGACACAGAGATAGAGAATGGATTTGAGGACACAGGGAGGTGGAAGGGTAAGCTGGGACGAAGTGAGAAATGGCATGGACATATATACACTACCAAATGTAAAATAGATAGTGGGAAGCAGCCATATAGCACAGGGAGATTAGCTTGGTGCTTTGCATCCACCTAAAGGGGTGGGATAGGGAGGGTGGGATAGGGAGGGTGGGAGGGAGATGCAAGAGGGAGGAGATATGGGGATATATGTATATGTATAGCTAATTCACTTTGTTATACAGCAGAAACTAACACACCATTGTAAAGCAGTTATACTCCAATAAAGATGTTAAAAAAAAAAAAAGAAGAGGGGTTTTGCTTAAATATGAGGCTACTATTTTCTATCAGTGAATTGAAGGAGAAAAAACAGACAATTGATTATTTCCTTCCTCTCTTCTCTCTCTCTCCCTCCCTCCTTTTTTCTCTGTCTCTCTGTCTCTCACTCGTCTCTTTTTCCCCTTGGTTATTGGGTCCAGAGGCCTCCTGACTTTGAGAAGACCTGCATATTGAATACAGGGCACTACGGCCCTAAGCTCTGGAGACAAATATTTTTTCTCTGTGTTTCAAAAAACTTTTCTTCTCATTTGTGTCAGTCATTTCTAAAATCTGTATCATTAGATACTGAAGTTTGGATCGCAGGGGGGATTATTCTTTTTCTAAAATTGTTCACTGTAATGAAGTACTCACTTCTGTAGTCAATGCCCTTTAAAATGAATAAGATATACTCTGTTATTATTCCCTATGTACATATTACTCTAGCAAGGTAGAATAATTGAGGTGCCAAATAACAATAAAAAATTCTTAGGTCTTCTGAAGGTACCATTTAAGCACATTTTCTTTCTATTTATGAATATGTATATTTCCCCCCACTTGAGTGTGGTAACCAACAAAAACTTTTCCTGGATACAAATTACCTTTATAATTAACAATTGAATTTGTTAATTAGTTAGAGAGCCATGGTGTAACAAAATCTTAAATTCAATAAGTAATTTGTTCTATTCTCAAAGTAGAGTACAGAGACAGGTAGTCCAAAGACAGTTTGGGGAATATGCTGCATGAGTTTCCTCATGGAACCAAGATCCTTCTGACTTTGTTTTTCCTCCTTGCCTGGATGCTATTTCCAATATGAATTCATAATTCAGTATGGCTGATCCAAATCTCGCCATCATGTTCACAGTCCAACCCAAAAGGAGGAAAAGGGCCAAGGTGAGTAGTAACTGTCTTTTAAGCTAAAGTTACAAAAATCTGCTACTGGACATTGTTGTTTGAATCTCCCTCATTGGAGATTACTGATGTAGTGTCATCTAGGTGAATATGAGTCTGTATTTTTGGCAGCTCTGGTCCATGTGAAAACAGTGGCTATACTGCAGTGAAACAGTGCAGACCAAATGTTGGGATGATTGATTCTCTCTCACATTTTGTCATATAGTACTGTTGTCCATGGTTTCCCTTTCAAATATCAGTATTTTTTTTTTTTTTTTTTTTTTTTTGTGGTACGCGGGCCTCTCACTGTTGTGGCCCCTCCCGTTGCAGAGCAACAGGCTCGGGACGCGCAGGCTCAGCGGCCATGGCTCACGGGCCCAGCCGCTCCGCGGCATGTGGGATGCTCCCGGACCTGAGCACGAACCCGTGTCCCCTGCATCGGCAGGCGGACTCTCAACCACTGCGCCACCAGGGAAGCCCTCTTGCAGCTTTCAATGGAAGTTTGTACCAATGATATAATATGATATAGTACTAAAACATTGTCAAAGATACAAAAGTGGTGGAATCCTAATGGTATCTTTTCTGATTCTGAGAATAGAATGAATATTGTATTTCAGTATAGATTAGAGACAGTCCTTTTCACTTCATATATTTATCAAGAGGAACATCTTCATTTATTTTCAACCTAACTTCACAGTTCAGAAGACGAAAACATGCAAAGTCAGTGAAACAGCTCAACAAAGTAGGCTGAAAAGGTCAAATTCCAAAATTTGTTCATGTTTTGGAAGCACCGTTTAGGCTGAGAAAGACCCAAGTATTCATAACTTCACATTCCCAAATTATAGTTGGTGTTCATTTAAGTGGCAGTAATAAAATATTCTCCAGGAAAACTTTTGTCAAAAATGACATTGTGGGGCTTCCCTGGTGGCGCAGTGGTTGAGAGTCCGCCTGCCAATGCAAGGGACACGGGTTCGTGCCCCGGTCCAGGAAGATCCCACATGCCGTGGAGCGGCTGGGCCCGTGAGCCATGGCCGCTGAGCCTGCGCATCCGGAGCCTGTGCTCCGCAGTGGGAGAGGCCACAACAGTGAGAGGTCCGCATACCGCAAAAAAAAAAAAAAAAAAAAAAAAAAATGACATTGTGTCTGGAATAATTGGCTTAAACTAAGAGCTTTAAATATATTGAGTTGTATTTCCTTACTGAATTATAGAGTAATTAGGTAAGAGGACTCTGTCTTCTACTTCTCTGAACCTTGATTTTTCCACTGAAGATAATAAATATTGAATCATTGATTAATCCATTCCACAAATATTTACTGAGTACCACTTATGTGTTAGGAAATGTGCTAGAGTTTCTGAATGGTTTTTCTTAAAGAGAATGGTAAAAGTTAATGAATATTCTAGTAAGGGTCATAATACTAAGGTTTTAGTTTTGAGTAGGTTGTGTCTTCACTTTGTGATCTCAAAATGCAGCGTTCACTTTTCTGTTCATCTGCTGTGCTTACTGGAGTAGAAGGGTAACCCAAAAGGATATATTAGATTCATTTGAATGCTAACATTCTATTGTTAGAATAACATGTATTAAATAATTAGATTGTTATATATTTCTTGTGCTAATAATTTATACATTTGTTCTTAGATCAGGCAAATTTCACTTAGGGTAGTGTTTCCTAGAGGTCATTATCCTTTCAGAAGCATATGTTCATTTAACTCATAAAATACATTTTTATCACAAGGAATCAGAGCACATGCGTCTTCCCTCCATAATTTCAAGTTGGTACAGTGTGTGAGATTAGCATCCTCCCAAAGCTTCTGCCACCCTGTCTTATGACGGCCAAGTATTTGATACAAAGAAGAGAAGAGTGTCCTCCTGAAGCTGCATTATTTATACTTTCATTCATTTGTGTAGGAAACAATATCCTCACAGTGAATCTAAACTGCTTGTCATCACTAGGGCTCTACTGGTAATCACTTAAATATACTTTGAAGCTATGCAAGGTAATCCACTAGTAAATTATGTAGACATCTATATTTTTCATTTTCTTTGGACAGTTAATTTATGTTGACTATAAATGTAAATCTTTCACAGATGTAACTACTTTTATCCAAGTCTGTATGGAATATTTACTGCCCCAGTAAAGTCCTGTTTGTCTTTCCTTCTGGCATAGGAGCTGAGCAAGAAGGTTAATAGCCATGCCAACTAATCAGCATGCAATTTGATCTCTGTCATAAGGTTTGTCAAGCAGGAGGGCCATTCCAGCATATTGGTGTTCCAGGATATGGTAGAATCATGTCCCCTCTTTATATCAGTACATTGTGTCAAGGAAGACAAAAGGGTTCCTAAAGGCTACTTGGAGGAGAGTGCTGTCAAAATGTGAAGGACTCTCTAGTATCTCCATAAGGGCAGACTGTAGTACAAATTAGATAACAGATGTTAGAGAAAGACAATAGTGAAAGGAAAATGAATGCAACAATACAAGTTGATCTTGGTGGTCCAAGGTATATCTTGATATGCCAAAAGCCATAATAAGAGCTTCCAAGCATCAGAACTCAGAAGGTGATTTTAGGAGGAAAATGCATGCCAACAGTCAATTCAAGTGTCCTTTGGACACCCAGAAGCTAACTAGACATTAGTCATGGCTCTCAGAGATCTACACAAACAAGGAAGTTACAGAATGACCAGAAAGTGGGACAAATCAATCATTAAACTCATTATGAGGAGGAGTTGCCATGGAAACTGTTTCTCCAAATCTTTTGTGATTAAACACAGGGTCCCTGACATAGAAAGGGACTAGGAATATCTGATATCTTTTTGATTGCCTTCCCAGACCTTATTTCAGGAAATCTTCGATCTTGCCACCCTCCATTCATGTAGTTCAGTGGGACACTAGAGCCTCTTATTAAAACAGAATTTCAACCCCATATGCTCAGTGAATTGGACTGAAGTTAGGAACATAATCCTAGCTGGTATAGTCAGAATTTTTTCATTAGTAATTTGAAAAACCTGGGTGAAGTTATTTTCTCTCTTTAAGTGGTTGGATATTTACCATGTAATCTAGAGACTATGCATGGCCCTAAATTGTGCATTATGAAACAAAGAAACAAAAAATGTCAGTCTGACCAGAAAAGAACAAAGCAGTCATGCGGGAAGCAAGGAGGGACAATGGAGAAGGGTCCCTCATGGCATCAGAACCTCTGATTCTGGTTTACTTTGTGACACAAAAGTCTGGATTCTGTGGAACATCATGGTTTCTTATAATATAGCTTACACCATTTGTTAACTTAAGAAAAATCTATTAGGTGCAGAAAATGAGTCTTACCTTATACACGTGAGAGAGAGAGAGATCCGAGAGGACTAGGATGGATCTCGATTCATCAATTTTGTTGACTGGAGTTAATGTTGGGCTTGCCATTTGACCAAGGAAATGAGAGGGTACGTCTAGGATCTAAATCTGGTCTGGTGATAAAGAACACTGATTCAAGACAATTTTGTTCATGGACCACCTAATTCTGGATCTGGGGCTTAATATAGAGGCTTAAGTGTCTAAAAGTCTTTCTCTCTAAGAACAAAGAAAATAAGACGCCTAGTGAGGGCACAGTTCAGCAAATCAGTGAGAGAGGGATGCTTATAAAATGACATATCAAAAGGAAATCGTATGCAACTTGTATACATATCTGCAATTCTCTAATTATTCCATATATTAAAGGAGAGATAACTAATACTCAATGAGTTTATAGAACTTGTTGAGTTCATATAACTTAGCAGACAAAGGTCTCTTTCATTTAATTACCAAGTTATCCATTATCATCTTACTTATCCAGATAAATAAACCAAAGCTCAAGATATTGAAGCCTCTTCCCATGGTCAGAAAATTCAAGATTTGATATACCTCTGTAACTACACATTCTTTACATAACCCTTCTCCTACACTTTGCCATTTACCATTTACCAGCTGCTATTAATTGTCTTCTGTATGTTGGCAGTGTAGCAAATACTGTATCTGTAATATCTAATTGTTGTAATTGTCCTAAGGCTGAGTAGGTATGTGTTGAATGTGAGAGTCAGATTTTAGATTCCAAAGTGTTTAGCTCTAAAGCCTACCACTTTAGGCTACTTTGATTTTATTTATTTATTTATTTTTGATTAGGCACATTTCCATTTTTGGCTCTTGCCTAGTTGCTAGAAGGAGAAAACCTTCTGTTTTCAAATAACTTAATATGTATATAGGGAGATCACGTACTGGACAACTAACTACAATGCAATTACGATGCTTGAAATCAGCAGCTGTAGAATTCACTGTGGAATATGTATCAGTACCCTCAGAATGCAGTGGAATAAAGAGTTCTTAGTAAGGTTAGACTTCTTGAAGAGGTTTTTCTTGTTGACCTTGAAATGGAGTGGGGGTTTTGGATATATTAGGGATTTTTATTGGTAGCTTCCTTTTGCAATTATTCAAGAGTGAAGGTTCTGGGAAGGTGTCTTCCAGCTGTCTTTTGTTTTATCTCTCCTTCCTTACTTCCAAGTCTCTGCCATCTCTTACCAGGATGCCTCTGTAGTAGGATAGCTTTTGCTGGTCCATTTGTACTCGGGAAGCAGGTTTTGCTGACTACATCATTTCCATCTGTTCTGGATGATTAAATTTCCCTTACATTCTGACAAGGCCATAAATCCAGCATTATTTTTAGGCAATTGCAAAATTGTTCTGTTCACATCTTTTGTCAAAGAATAAACCAATCAGTAAATTTTACTGGGAAGAGAGACCGTCTCATAAATTTCTTTTACAAACATCATAAACAGTCATGCTAGGAAAGAATCAATTTTAATTCATTATTTTTATTCTATGTCATACTTTAAAAACAAAAAAAGTTATTTAAAACTCTGTTCTGGCTGACTTCCATGTTTAATACAGAAATGTTAGAATTGCTGACTCAGCCCAGAGCCTATTAATGCCTTTTATTGTTTCTTTCCTTTACAAATACCATTAAGTGTGAAACATTTAGATTCATTTGTTTTTCCTAAGAGCTGGAAGGCCCAAACCACTTGCCATATTCATGAAACCAAACAGGCATTAGAAATTGACAGTAAGAGAGAGGTTCAGGAAACTTATTTCAGTTTAGGGATAAAGTAAAGCCCCCTTTACCATCACATTCCCCCAAATCTCTTTATCTGCCACAACGCCTGAATTCTAGATTTGCCTAACACTTTGGGTTCTAGACACTTTTTTTTGTGGTCTAGAGATAAATAGCATTTATTTATCTTTAGACCATATTATTGACATAAAGTCATGTCTACTTTCCATAGGTGCCTATAACTTGTCTCTGATTGGCCCCTCTACAAACACTTCCTACTGGTTTAGTGTTCAGCCAGATGTTGCATAGATACTGTAAAGGAGACAATTGTATGCATTTAGGATTATAAAAAAGATATTAAAATGCAAAGGTTATTCAGAAATAATAGAAAATTCTCTTCACAACCATATGTGATAATTAAGAACACATTAGTTCAGTAGCTCTATTATTGCCTAAGTGGAACAAATATATTTCATTTTTATAACTCCATAGAGATTTTAATGGATATTTTATCTGTTTCAGTTTCTAGGAGGGAAATGTCTTTAATCTTTACTATATAACAAATGATGTCTCAGTTTACTTTGGTCATCTGAGAAGGAAAAATAATTTATCTCAAACTCAATGTTTAGCTTTTTAGTAAATGTTCAAAGTTGAATCTATGAGTATATTAAAAATGCATTCACATTGTCATTGTGGATATTCACTATTATTGGGTTGGGTTGTAGCTGAGAACCGAGGAGAAGAAATGTCCCATTTACTCAGAAATGGCCTCTGCGAGTTACTGAATCTGTTAGAAACTTTCCTAGATAGTCAGGCTTCCTCTTGTCCTGTGTCTTGGAGTCAAAACTGAATTGAGTTTTGAAAGAAAGAGTTGAGGTGACCAAGTGTCAGAACCCACAGACTTTATTTATTTATTTATTAACATCTCTATTGGAGTATAATTGCTTTACAATGGTGTGTTAGTTTCTGCTGTATAACAAAGTGAATCAGCTATACATATACATATAACCCCATAGCTCCTCCCTCTCACATCTCCCTCCCACCCTCCCTATCCCACCCCTCTAGGTGGACACAAAGCCCCTAGGTTCTCCAGAACCACTTGGTTTTTGTGTTTTTTTTTTTTTTTTTTTTTTAAGATTCCGTATATATGTCTTAGCATACAGTATTTGTCTTTCTCTTTCTGACTTCACTCTGTATGACAGACTCTAGGTCCATCCACCTCACTACAAATAACTCAATTTCATTTCTTTTTATGGCTGAGAAATAGTCTATTATATATATGTGCCACATCTTCTTTATCCATTCATCTGTTGATGGACACTTAGGTTGCTTCCATGTCCTGCCTATTGTAACTACTGCTGCAATGAACATTGTGGTACATGACACTTTTTGAATTATGGTTTTCTCAGGGTATATGCCCAGTAGTGGGATTGTTGGGTCATATGGTAGTTCTATTTTTAGTTTTTTTAAGGAAACTCCATACTGCTCTCCATAGTGGCTGTATCAATTTACATTCCCACCAACAGTGCAAGAGGGTTCCCTTTTCTCCACACTCTCTCCAGCAATTATTGTTTGTAGATTTTTTGGTAATGGCCATTCTGACCTGTGTGAGGAGATAACTCATTGTAGTTTTGATTTGCATTTCTCTAATGATTAGAGATGTTGAGCATCCTTTCATGCAATCTGTATACCTTCTTGGAGAAACGTCTATTTAGGTCTTCTGCCCATTTTTGGATGGGGTTGCTGCTTTTTTGATATTGACCTGCATGTGCTGCTTGTAAATTCTGGAGATTAATCCTTTGTCAGTTGTTTCATTTGCAAATATATTCTCCCATTCTGAGGGTTGTCTTTTGGTCTTGTTTATGGTTTCCTTTGCTGTGCAAAAGCTTTGAAGTTTCATTAGGTCCATTTGTTTATTTTTGTTTTTATTTCCATTTCTCTAGGAGGTGGGTCAAAAAGGATCTTGCTGTGATTTATGTCATAGAGTTTTCTGCCTATGTTTTCCTCTAAGAGTTTTATAGTGTCTGGCCTTACATTTAGGTCTTTAATCCATATTGAGTTTATTTTTGTGTATGGTGTTAGGGAGTGTTCTAATTTCATTCTTTTACATGAAGCTGTCCAGTTTTTCCAGCACCACTTATTGAAGAGGCTTTCTTTTCTCCATTGTATATTCTTGCCTCCTTTATCAAAGATAAGGTGACCATATGTGTGTGGGTTTATCTCTGGGCTTTCTATCCTGTTCCATTGATCCATATTTCTGTTTTTGTGCCAGTACCATACTGTCTTGATTACTGTAGCTTTGTAGTATAGTTTGAAGTCAGGGAGCCTGATTCCTCCAGCTCCGTTTTTCTTTCTCAAGATTGTTTTGACTATTCGGGGTTTTTGTGTTTCCACACAAATTGTGCGATTTTTTGTTCTAGTTCTGTGAAAAATGCCATTGGTAGTTTGATAGGGATTGCATTGAATCTCTAGATTGCTTTGGGTAGTATAGCCATTTTCACAATGTTGCTTCTTCCAATCCAAGAACATGGTTTATCTCTCCATCTCTTTGTATCAGCTTTAATTTCTTTCATCAGTGTCTTATAGTTATCTGCATACAGGTCTTTTGTCTCCTTATGTAGGTTTATTCCTAAGTATTTTATTCTTTTTGTTGCAATGGTAAATAGGAGTGTTTCCTTAATTTCTCTTTCACAGTTTTCATCATTAGTGTATAGGAATGCAAGAGATTTCTGAGCATTAATTTTGTATCCTGCTATTTTACCATATTCATTGATTAGCTTTGGTAGTTTTCTGGTAGCATCCTTAGGATTCTCTGTGTATA